>NW_026849863.1:0-1572 GCF_030869305.1 Colletotrichum tamarilloi
ACGGTTCTGTGGTGCACCCAGAAATCCACAACTGGATCCAAGGGACCAACGCGGACCCAAGGGCTTGGGACAATTGATCATGGCCGTTGAGCCGGTTTCTCGCCGACGGACTGTTAGGCAAGATACCGTAGTTTCTCCGACGGGCATGCCCGCCCGCTCTGCCAACTTCGATTCCCGACCACTTTCAAATGATGGACGGTCATGCTCTGAGCCCGATTCTGGCTTGTAGTGGGACTATGCCCGACCTTGTCAGGGGCGTTTGTGAACCATCCGGGTACATCACTCACGTCAAAAACACCCCAGGAGCTTCTCAGAATGCTCCCCATCCATACTGCCATGTTCAACAACAATGATTGCATGCACATGTCCACGAATGCGGTAGAAGGAGCCTAGAGGGAGCTTAGAGGGAGCCCGATGTAGCGGACGGAAGTGGCCATGGGCGTTGCCGAGCAAGATGATGCGTATCGCCGGTCTCTCCGCCCGCGAGGAACATTCACTTGGAAAACGTGGGCGTGAGCGATCGCAGTCAGGACTGGCTAGCGACGATGGCCGCGCCTGAACTGCGAAACCTGCGTGTCTGTAGAATATGTAAGCCCGTAGGTAGACCCCGCGTTGATCATCCTGGCATCCGCCGCTGGAAGATCCAATACGCAACAGATTTCCATCCACCAATTCTCGACATGTTTAGATCAATGATTAGACAGCTCTGTTGCATGCGCTGTGGCAGGGAGACCGAGCTCACTCCGACTGACGACCTCAAAGACGCGGGCATGATTGAGATCGGGCACAACTTGTATTACTGCTTCACATGTGCCAATGTGACGGGCCATCCAAAGGCACCAGGAGCTGCCAAGCTACCGAAGCACACCAAATGAGGAGCGGATTGCCGGCGTCGCATGCAGGTCGTCGTCCGCAGCCCCCGACCCGAGACGGGGTGCAAGAAGGCGGTGCCATTTTAAACGATTGGTCAAAGCGCGCTACTTCAGAGCGCCAAGTAGTAGCCTGAGAAGCACAACTTCGAAACAAATACTATTCAATTCTTGACGGCCACATCTAGCTCGCTTCGGTGACACCTTCTTCAAGGCGCATTCATGTACTCGTAGACCTATTTAATCGCCCCTCAGCACGCGAGAGAATGCGTCCAAGAAACACTATTACATTGCTATGGTCCCGATAGAAGTCCCACTTTTGGCGACAAAGATCCGTCTGATGCAGCGCTCGACGGGTGCCGACGAACAATGGGGACAAGTCTCATCGCCTGCGGTCTCGCTGTGACGAACCTCTCCATCTGTCTTGATGAGGCACCCGATGCGGCGGCAGCCACTGTGGGCGGGAGGCGAGCCGCATGTGCAGAGACATCTGTCGCAAGACCCGTTGTAGTTTCACCCTTTGCAGTCTGGATAAGCCTGGGCGCGTCAGCCGCGGGGTCGGCGCTGCTGCGTATTGTGAATCCACCGTCTCCCACTCCGAACCATCGCCGGACTGCCCGTTCTGTGCCTTATTTCCAACCGCGCTGCCGAAGAGGTCATGCATGCTGATGTCCCGTACATCCCCCGACGCGTCGACCTCCCC
>NW_026849864.1:0-1566 GCF_030869305.1 Colletotrichum tamarilloi
TTCTATGCCGGTATCTTGCAGCCGGAGCCGTTAGCGGCTGCTCTTCGATGTCGCGACGAAAAGCCACCTTCATTTGGCCTAGTCTTGAGTTTAACTCGTTTGAGAAGTAAAGCCTTAAACAAATCTGGATGATGACACATGCTTGATTGTTCATACTGTACTGTATGTACTATATTGTACAGTGTGACTTTTCGAAGGTGAGTTCTGTCGTCCCGATCCAGATGAGCCCATTCAGCGCATCCTCGTCACACTATACTCCACCTCATCCACGATAAAGCACTGATCAAACGGCTGTACTGTCAATGAGGAGTTCAATAACGAGACGGGCAATCATGGCGGTCGAAAATTCATGATGGAAACGGACGAATTTGGGCACTAAAAAAGATAAGAGGACACCGAAAACCCTGGAAGGGTTCCGGATTTGGTGTTTGAGAATACCACGCCTTCCGAGTAGGGGTTTCCGCCGAAACGACTCGTCTCACTGAAGCCACGTTCAACGCCTCGTGAATCAACCCGGCCCTCGTGTTGTCGTGGTACCCGGCAGAATCTGAAATTCGATAGTGACTGTGTGCCACCCCAGAGGTGGAACGAGATTCGCTGAGAGCATAGATATGGAAGACGATTTGGCTCCCCAATTCATCAGAAGCATCTACAGTTCGTGCCGGGACTTGAAATGTGCCGATGGATGTCTCCTTTGAGTCCTTCGTCCCGCTTGGGTCTTGCCTTAGCATCCCATTCATGCTCCCGTCTTCTTTGTCGCGATCGAAGAGCTGGTTTCGTATCACTCAAACAACAGGTTTCCGTCATAGGCATTGTAGAATATAAATCGGAGGTGATTGGGATGTCCCACTGCCGATCTCCGCAAGTCTATCGGCCTTGAGCAACTCACGATGGCACCAACCACACGTTCCAAAACCACAAGTTCCAAAACCACAAAGACCCCTGTCAGCAAGACTCGTACAACCAAGTCTTCCAAACCGGTGAACAAGGCTGCAGTAGAGGCTTATGCCACAAAAGCAAAGGCTTATGCCACAAAAGCAAAGGAAGCCGCGTCCACCTTGGAGGGCGAGCTTGAGGGGACCTCGGACGGCTTGCAGAAAGCCGTCTGGGCCCTGAAGGCACGTGCAGACGAGCTTGAGGCCGAGTTGAGTGCGGTAAAACAAGAGCCTGGAGAGGCCATGCCGGTTGATGAAGACCCCGAATGGGGAGAAGATGCGCCGAGTGAAGCAGAAGACGAAGCTCTCTTCGTCTCTCGAACGGCTGTGCCCATCATCGTCACAGATGATCCGCTTGAGGATCCGTGCGACCTAGTAACGTCTGACAATTTTGGGCACCGTGCTGCGGATGACGAGGAAGGAGACGTCACCAAATACGGCTATCTCCGGGGGCGCGGATTCAATCGATACCACGATGTCGTCGGCCGCGGACCACCCAACGCCGAGAAGCTGGAGCTCTTGCCGTCTTACGGGGTCCTTGGCCAGAAGTGTCTTAACGACGAAAGGCGCGACCCGAACCAGATACGCTCCGAAAAGCAAGACGGGAGACTCAGAATCGCCATTCAAGGTG
>NW_026849865.1:0-1561 GCF_030869305.1 Colletotrichum tamarilloi
CAACGGCGCGGACGAGTGTGCCCGACTTACTAGTCAATTGGAGTACTTTCGGAAAAACCTAACCATCACTGTGATCAGTAAAAGCCAACATAGGATGACATGATGCGTCTCGCAGGTTCACTAGCTTGCTTGGTCTGGGAGACCATCGTGACTGATGGTACGTGGATGGACGTCAAGCCTCAAGGCGTTGGCTGTGATCTGACCGAAGGAATACGGAGAGCAGACGGCTCGCCGGCCTTGGTGGGCCCAATCAAGCTTGGTTTTGGGTGTTTTACTATGATGGGCAGGAAGTTCTTAGCGCAGTCGCAAGGTGGAGTGGTGCGTCCTCCCTTGTTCTCCATCTTGTGGCGACCGTTGATTAGGATCGGGGGGTCGACTTGGCAATAGGTTAGATGTTGGGGTAGCAATCGTGTTGGTTATAACCGGCCGATGTCGAATTGACAGAATATAACAGATTGAACATGTAGCTTCCCGATTGCTTGCAACGAAAATGGATAGCGAGCGGTCAGGCCAAAGGAGAAATAAAGAAGGGGGAAAAAGCATAAAAGCCCGTAGTTGCGCGCCACGAAAGCATTATGGAACTCATCAGAAGACATTCAGACAAAACCATTTCTCTGCCTCCTCCATCTGATGTCGACACCGATCCACTCATTCCACGGTCGGAACCCACCACCGTTCCGCCCGCGAGTCTTTCTTAGACCCGGAGTTCCGTCTCTTCCATCGATCAACCCCACATACCCGGGGCCGCAGGTAGGCCAATCTCTCCATCAATCCCATACTGTCATGAACTAGCCTAATGGTCGCGAATAGCGATGCACCATGTGTCTTGACCCCAATTGCGAGGCTCGAACTGGGCTGCTTTCCATGTGGAACGCGCAGCAGTACCTGTCGAATGCACAAAAAGAGCTGGTTTCCATACATCATGAGCGTTGCCGTGTAAATGAAGAACACTGGGACATTTTCCGTCTGCCCATTGTGCTTCCCGCTCACGATGTCAGCGGAGAGTGTCGAAGCAGATATTATCGTGCTCTGGGTCTGGCGACTCGGATGCACCATCTCGAACAGCGCGAGCGTGTGTTGCGAGAGGGCTGCCGGAAGGCCCATCAAGCTTTGCTGACTCAGTTGGCCAGGTTCGGGGGAATCAATGAAATCTCAGCCATCGCAACCGAATCGCAGATGGGACCACAAGGGCAGCCCCGAAAGCGCCGCAGAACAAACGAAGCGTAAACTTTCTAGCCTTTGTTTGCACCTGCTAGTCGCGTAGGTGAAGGGCAGTCGTATGGGTGCCGAGACGTGCTTTGTACGGATTCGACGTGCGGAAGCTGAGGAAGGGACTTGCGCAACAAACACATGGGCGAGTGTTGAAAGTTCTTAGATACTGTGTACCGCGTCCCCAGTACGTTTTGCCTAGATGGAAAATTGAACAGAAAAGTTGTGTCATGTACGGAGTACTCTGCCCAAAGCTGGATGCCCCCTCCCCCCATTCTTTTGCTCCTTTCATGTCATCCCTTGCTCTCGACGTTAGCTTTGTTAGACACTGGTGTTGGTCGCATGCCCACCT
>NW_026849866.1:0-1555 GCF_030869305.1 Colletotrichum tamarilloi
TCCATCGTTGGTTCCACGGCCGCGACGAAAAGCTGTCTGGCCGTCGCCGGAGACAGACCTTTGAGCCGCCTGAGTCCCAGCACGGCCTCCAGCCCTTTTGTCGTCGCGTCTGCGATGTGCTTTTCGAATCGTAGCTTCGTATCCATCGTCACCCCGAGTACCTTGACGTGGTCCTTTGGTCGGACATTGTCCCCTTTGATAATGAAGCTGCTCGAGTCCGGCGGTAGTCTCCAGTTGCGCGTGAAGTGGATGATGGCCGTCTTGTCCGTCTCGAATGTCGCCCCGCTTCGTCGTTCCCACTCGAGTGCTCTGTCAATGATTTTCTGGATGCCTTCCCGGTTTGCTTCTCGCGATCGGCCGGTAACCCACGCGGTGTAGTCGTCGACGAAGGCCAGCGCGCCCCCGTTCTCGTCGATCTGGTGTTGTACGAGGTCGGCGTTGAAGAAGAGGAAGAGCACGGGCGAAAGTGGCGAGCCTTGAGGCAGCCCAGCTTGTAGTAATAGACGAGCCTCGGACTTGTGACCGTTGATCAGGATGCTTGCCGTTCTGTGGGAGCAGAAGGCATCAACCCATCTCACCAGCTTCTCGGGGATACCCCGCGCCCTGAGTCGTTGTAGTAGTCTCTCCTTGTACACCCCATTATAAGCTCCCTTGACGTCAAAAGCTGACCAAACTGACCACCTTTCTCTTTCTCCACGCTCTGTAGATGTACTCCTGCAGCAGTACCAGCGCCTGCTCTGCAGACCTCTGCTTGCGCGCGCCGAAGTGGCTCGTAGGGAGGAGGCCAAACGACTCGACCGCGTGCGAGATACGTTCTGCCAAGACTGACTCCAGCGCTTTTCCGAGCGTCGAGAGCAGCGAGATCGGTCGCCAGGCCTTTGCCACGCTGTAGTCGCTTTTGTTCGGTTTATTCAGCGGGATGATCCTTGCGTGTCGCCATTGCTGAGGCAGCGTCCCTTCATCCAGTGAGGTCTGGAAGAGTGTTAGCACCCTCCCCTTCACCACTGGCCATGTGTGCTTCCACACTGCCACTGGCAGACCGTCTTCTCCGGGTGCTTTCCACGGCTTTGCCGCAAAGAGCTGTCTCTCTACTTCTCCCAGCGTGAGTTTAGGGAAGGGTACCGGCGACCTCTGTGGCCGCCCCCCCTCCTCCTCAATCGTGTTGGGAAGAGGAGGCAAGAATGTAGAGAGCAGCTCTTCGGCCTGTTCTGCGGCGTCTTCCGTTGGAGAACCATCGGCTCTTTTTAAAAGGGGGATCTTGTCGAAGGAAGCCCCTTTGCTGGCGTCGAGATACTTCGCGGCCTTCCAGATGTTTGTGTCGCCGGCCAGAAAGTCCTCCCAATGGCTCTTCTTCTGTTGTCGGATGGCGTCGTGATATTGCTTGGCGGCCGAGGGGGCGCGTTTTTCCAGCTCGGGTTGGGTGTTACCTGCCCTTCTCTCCGCCCTCGCCCGGTTCCTCCAGTGAGTGTGGATCTGCCGGAGCTGTGTGAGGTCGGCCGTCCACCATCTCTTCGCATACGAAGATGGCTTGGCCTTGGGGGTCAGTGCCTCTACT
>NW_026849867.1:0-1543 GCF_030869305.1 Colletotrichum tamarilloi
ACATGCCGTCTGAACGCATCTAGTGTCGCGAAATTCGGGTCATCCTGGCATTGAGGATGGTTGCACCGAATGAGATTGCCACGTTGTACAGTACGCTCTCGTTCTACCAGATGCTGGTCGTCAAAGTGGTCATTTCTGACCGCTGGCCGGCAGTACTTGAACGTCCGTTCTGCTAGTGAAAGTCTGCAATCCCCAACACAATCAGGGCACTGATTCGGATCAAGGAGTAGTGGGAAGGGCTTGGGTTGGGGAGTCTCTTCGATGGTTGGCTTGGGTTGAGGATGGGTGCGGATGCGGTCTCGTCTGACCGTCTCTCTCTTGTCACAAAGTGTGACCATCAGATCGATAGCCTCAATCCAAAGCTCCATGAGTTTGTCGTGAGAGCAGTCGGCTGGTTGGTGGCAGAGGATGTGGGCCAGTCTGGTGCGCTCGGGAATCTGGAGGTTGATGTCCGGTTCAGTATACTCCTCGTCTTCTTCGCCGTTCGCTTGCCTCTCGATATCCCATGTTGGGCGGTTGTAGAAATGATATTCGCGATACTCTTTCACGACACTCTTGTCGCGTTGATCCCGCTTCGTGCGTATCTCCTCGGTTAGCCTGCGGATTTCGGCTTCGTTCTCTTCACCTTGCACTCGGTATTGACCACCCTTCAACTTCTGTCGCCGTTGCTCTAGCTCCAGAATTTCCGGATCGGGAGGCAAGTTCTCCCAGACCTCCTTGGGGACCATGTCTCTTGTTGCCCGGGGATCGCGCGTGAGGCTGACATGCGCAAACACCTTATACATCTGCTCCTCGGTTTCCTCTTCTAGGAAGGTATTCTGGAGGTCGAACTGGACGTTCTCGTTAAGGTATGCGCCTTGAAACGTGGCGAACTTGGGATCGTGGCGCATCATCTGGTCGCGCACGGCATCAGACGCATTCCCTGGAGTCAAAGCTTTAAGTATCTGAAGTCCTCACAAATGCTGTTCACCTCAACCTACCATTTGCTGCATTTGCCGCCCCTCTTCGGGCGAACCGTGGCGTCCAGGCCTTCTCGAAACCTGCATCAAGGCTCTGTCGGCCCATGTCGTCTCGTAATTTGGAATAGCTCATGGCCTCGTCGACGGCCAACGCACTGCCGCTGAACTTTCGAAAGATCGGAACCTTGAGCATTGACTGCTTCCACCGTAAAGCCGTAGACTGGACTGGACCCCTGACCTCTGCTCTTAGTACCTGGGTTGCATCTGTCAGGCTTGCTGCGTCGAAAGCCTGGTCGTGGAGCGCTAGAGCGATGATGGTGCTGACGGCACAGAAGATGAACCTTCTTGCAGGCGTAAAGAAGAAGACAGTCCTGTCCATAGTCAACATGGAAAGCACCAAAAGCGATTGGAGCCGCGGCGCTACGCATACTCACGGTCTTGGCTTGTTGTCAGCTCCTTTGTGGTGGATGAACTTAACAGCCATTGCCGGTACGGCTCGTCCCGTCACTGGATGGCGAACAATCATCATAAGTATGTCCTCATAGCACAAGGCTTTCGGACGTCCCCGCCCGGCTGTTTCCTGT
>NW_026849868.1:0-1540 GCF_030869305.1 Colletotrichum tamarilloi
TTCGCTCGGATCGGAGTGTCGGCAAGAGGATGTCTGACCCGGATGTGTTCCTCGTCAAGGATGACGGTGGTGTCCGGTCGGGGTCAGGGTGGATCCTTTTGGTTCAACGGCCCAAACTTATGTGGTCATGGATCGGTAGAATAAAACAAATACAGGTGTGAGCCCTTCAAGACCACCGAGCAGCCAGAAGGTCGCCGGTATTCTAGATGGGCCATCTAGTTTGATGCCATCGCAGTCGCGTCATGTCAAACTGTTCAGGAAGGCGTACACTGGTACGGCAATGGATCACGGACTAGCCCTGTGGCCACCACTCCGCAAGTCACATGGACGGCAGTTCTGAGTAGAGGAGGATGGAGGGTATTGATTCTTTTCATTATTCTGGGCACGTAAATGCTTCCAAAAGCTCACCCTTTGTGAATATCTCTGCAGGCGATTCCCCCTAGTGGTACATACTAGCGCATACACATCTTTTTGATTCAACCCTCAAGGCTAACGTACGGTAAACTCTATGGTAATCGTAGCCGAGCAACCTTTCCATCTACGTCTCCCCTACCTCCGATTCACAGTCGAAGAGCGCTTCCTCCGACCGAATTTGCGTGACGGGATCATCCCAATCCACCTCCTCTGTCGTCAACAACGCCAGCTTTCGCAATCGCTCTTGTGCGTCGCTCAGAACACGGAGCTGGTGATCAAGTCTCTGGATGATCGAGTTGATGCGGTCGATGACAAGTCGCAGTCCGGCTATCGTGGTCTTCGGGGACACCGGATCGGGAACGCGGTTGCCATCGCGGGGATTTTCCATGGTCGACCCTGCGGCATCGCAGCCGACGAGAGCCGTAAGCTCGCCTCTCGTCCGACTTTTAGATCGCACCTTCTCGGGAGAGATCCCGAGGCGCGCAAGCGTCTCCTCTAACGTCTGCTGGCTGACCACCAGAGGAGGGTCATCCGGTACGTCCGACTGACAAGAGTCCGTGTCGAGACGCATGAGCTGCCTGATATCATGAAGTGGTCTGCCCGCCAGCCCCGTCAGTCCGGACACGAAGACGATCGTGATATTCAGGGACACAACACCACGGACGCTCATGCTGATCATGTACAGGCGTACTGACGCCTGAGAATGGGCTGTGAACGATGAGATGACGTGTAGAGAATTGCCGCGGGACGATGGTTGAAACGATATCTTCCGAGGCACTGGGATTATATACTACGATGGCATCATTACATTTGACAAATTCACTCATGAATGGAAATGCCGCCGTGATCTTTTAAATGCGAAGTACTCAGCTTGCCCGAAATGAGCTTTGAGCGCTCGAAATTTCACTGGTTGTTTTGGCTCTCTGTACGATCCAAGATGGCTACTTCCGTCCCTTATCCGCCGTCTCTCATCTGGTTTTGTATGAAAAAGGCGCTCGCTTTGACTGGGAAAGAAAGCCGTACATCACCCGCCGAAACCCCTCAGCATCTCGATCCCTCTTCTACAGTACAGTCTGCGCGAGAGCGAGCGTAGTCATAATCAGACACAGTGACAAATCTGCGATAG
>NW_026849869.1:0-1523 GCF_030869305.1 Colletotrichum tamarilloi
TACAAGATGGAGGGGCACACAATAGTCTTCCTTCAAACCATTGTAAGCCAATCCGCTCGGGGTAAATCGTTGGAATACCACCCAATGGATCATTCTACATCCAGACTCGAATTCTGGATGCAGTGCGGCGCCCTCTTCGGAGGCTATATCGGCTGCCAAGTGACCGATGGTTCGTGATAAGAAGGGTTTCGAGTGGTCAACCGCTTGCGGTCCTGGGACGGGTTGATATCCTTGGTCTGGGCGTTTTGGGCCGACTTCGCTTTTGGATTGGTTTGCTTCCACACCAAAAGTCATGGATCTTGTGTGTAAAGGAGCGTCCCTTCCGGAGGCTGCAACAGATACGAGTTGATCATTGGACCGTGGCAAGAGTGCCCTGAAGCGACCGGTAGTCCGTGACCTTACGGGGCCTCTATGTTGTCTTCGATAAGAGCATTTAATCCTTCGATTTTGGCAGCGTTGGCATGGCGATCCCGAGCTGCATCTCGTCTTGGACGTAAAACATTGATCGCATATCTATGAAGAATGAATAAGCTTTATTGCTAGTCTAACTCGAGTCCTTACTTTCTTAAGACCGTGAAGGGATAACAAAGCAGATCAGAGAGTCCTTAAGACCTCGACTCACTTTTACGATTCGTGGTTCGTCTGCAGATACGCATTCTTTGCATAGCTGACCTCCTTCGTAGGCCGGTTTCTGTTTCCAGCAGCGCTGGCAAGTCCTGGCAGATCATTAGATTGTACTTATAGAGAGCTGCGAGCTTACTGACATGGTAGAGTTCGCCTTCGTATCGAGAAGCCTGTGGCTTGTACGACTTCCAGCAAAGTCCCGAGGCAAGGAAAAAGCTGCTTATTTATATTAAGGGCGTCGAGGCTCCGACCAATCAGAGAGGAATAGGTGCTGGTAGTAACGAGGCACTCAGTCCAAAGACCCCGGGATTCAGGTACACTGTCGTCTGCAAGGCACATGCTTAGGCCCTGAATCCTGGGTTTCTCTTAGTTTGGTACGATGACGCAGATAACAGTATCCGTGATACATTCCGGACTCTCAACGCTAGTGGTATAATGTAAGTTTCACGTTGAATGAGTCCAGCAGTCTGAGGATGCTGGCCAGTCTGGCCTTGAATGTTGTCCCTCAAACCCTTAGGTGCTTTTCATATCGCTCCAACCATGGGTACTCGCGGCCAAGTTTCTGACACCGGCATGCTCGTCGCCGCTGTATCTCCCAGCCTTCTTCCCATTTTCACCCTAGTCTACCTCCAGAAACGAAATTAAGACTTCCTGCCAAGTAGATGGTTTTGATGGGCGGTTACTCGGCCCATAAACACCCCTGCCGGAGCTTCTGGAGCTAATGCTGCTACAAGGTAGGCCAGCAAGCCACCATGACCCCCGTCTTGCTCGCAATACGTACATATACGCATTACCCGACTCACCGACCTAAGCCATCCAGGACTTTAGGAAACTTACCTTGAAGTCTGTTAGCAAGCAAGGAACTTACACATCAGCCAGAATTGTCGTTCGTGGCATTC
>NW_026849870.1:0-1495 GCF_030869305.1 Colletotrichum tamarilloi
TCCTCGAGAGCCTGACGAAGCTGATCTTCGGTATATTGAGGCATTATATATAGAAGAAGACATGTGCAAAAGATGAGCCCATTTGGACGCGAATTGAAAATGTTGTGATAAAAGGAGGTTGGGGGTGGGCATTGGGTTGTGGTGGATTTTCGCGTTTTTGTGGGTGCCAGAAACAGGGGGGTGCCAGGAAGTGGGTATGTTGACTTAGCGCATCTTTTCCAACCCAGATGACAAACTCTGACCCAGCGTCGTTTACGCTCGCACGCTTGACTGTGTCGAAAATACCGAAGGAATAGGCATCAAAATCAAACTCCATAAATTGCTCCTCGTCAGTCTTCTGATCAAATGTGTTGGGAAACGGCAAACCTGCTTGTCGAGCATAATTAGACGCCTCGTTAAAGTTTACATGCTCAATAGTAACACTGTTTCCATTTCAGAATCATAAAGACCATCCTCGTTCCTCACAAGCACGTTTTAAACCAGAAATATTCCCGGTAAGCACACAGGCTTTATTGTGCTCGTAAGGACAGGGAAGCTATTGTATGACAGGCTGGAGCCGATTATGTACTGCGGCTTGACTTCGACGAGTTTCCAAAATTGATAGCCGACAAAGATGCGTTGAGAGTAATTTGTTTCTCTTGTTGTTCATCATGGAATAAGAAGTATGCTGCGCATTCGTTAATGTCCCGAGGCAAGGTAACTGGAAGTCTGCCTGATGGGTTGGCATCGTCACTAATAGCGGCGATTGGTCTTGGCCTTAATTAACTGATCTTTGACGTTGAAATTCACGACTTCAGCTGAGCATTGACCAGACGAGGAACACATGACTCGGGATTATATACTACATTCAGCTTGCGGGAACCATTGAGTTGCGGTAATATGAACGACACCCACAGGTCTAGGCACTTCCGACACCAACAACATCGATCGCGAAGCGTATTCCGCTCGGATTTATTTCTACCCTAGTCAAGCGATTATTTCCTGTCCGTGTATCTTATGCTACCTAGGTGTTAAATTGAGTAATTGCCCTCTTTATGTTCATCAATTTTGTGAACAGATGCCATCTGCCACATGAGAAATCCTGGGCACCAGGTATGTAGAAAATTGAGCTAGCGCAAGGGTACAAGGACTGTAATAAATGTCCGGGGATGGAGCACGAATACCCGTTGTTGAGTCCCTTTTTTTTGTCTTGCCAGTAACAGTCAAGTAGGGAGACATTTCTTTTTCTAACCAACCTGCGGATCTACTTCGCCAGCTGAATACCGTGTCTTTCCTAGACGACAGGAAGGGCTTAGGGTTAGGGTTACTTAGGGTTAGGGTTAGGGTTAGGGTTAGGGTTAGGGTTAGGGTTAGGGTTAGGGTTAGGGTCATTGCACATACAAACGAATCGGTCATGCTACGTCTCATCGGAGGCCTATCACCGAATCTCAAGACAGTAAAGCTGGAACCATTCTTCGGAGGCAGACATAAGCGAAAATACGACGCAGATTTCGAG
>NW_026849871.1:0-1487 GCF_030869305.1 Colletotrichum tamarilloi
GAAAGCTCTGAATTAGCACGCTCGACTAGAATCGCTGCAGTACACTGAAGCTCACGTCACTGCGGATCCGAATGAGGCCACCAACGTCTTCCAGTTTCACGGCTTTCCACCATATGCCAATTTCTTGAACAATCGCGCATGGTTTCGACGAGTCAGCGAACAACAAGCGCCGGATACCGAGGTGATCGCTCGCAATGTACAAGCTGTCGATGGATGTTGAGAGACTTGGGTCAAACAAAAGGAAATCCCGGTTGCCACCAGGCGTGTTCCACAGATGGCCGATGTACTGAACACCCTCGAATTCAACGTGCTTAGCATAGATCTTCTCCGAAAATTGGATAGAAGTGTTGCCCTCGGTCTCCGCACATGCTTGGTTGGCAAAATGAACAGCCAAGTGGTGACAAGTCGATCGATCGTGAAGAGCCCATGCTGCGATGTTAGAAAGCACTTCTCTGGGCAAACTTGAGATGTGGCGACTAGCTGTTCGAATGAGATCAGCTAGATGGAACTGAAACCAGCGAATACGCCATTGATTCGCAATGGCTGGAGGCTCGAATGCATGTGCTACAGCATCAAGAATATTTCTTAATGTTTCCGGAGACGTAACTTCGACGCAGATAACATGGCACCCAATCCGTTGCTCATCATGGTCGCATCGTCCACGACACTGGACATATTCGACATCCAGAGTGCTATCGATAAAACCACCGATGCTATACTTGTACGATGGAGAAGTGTCCCTATCGAATCGCCGTACTAAGGGAGTCAGAGGACTGGGACTGAAAAGGGTGTGGAAGACTTGCCTGCTACTATGTCATCTCCAAGGTGGAGTTCAAAGCGACAAAGTCCGCAGAGCCGTGGTACACAAATAGATCTCGTCATGGCGTTGACTGGCGGATGATGAACGCTTGATTGAGGTAAAAGACCTCGTATGGGATGATTTGTTCAATACGGAGTCAGCTGGTGGCTTGACTGTAAGCCTCTTCAAAATGTCTTGCCGGGTCGGCTGACAGAGCCTGGGATCCATACTCCAGCTTGGGTGAAACTCACCGTATACGTTCATTACTCGGTTAATCGCATAGTCGAGCCAGCATTGCTCTACAAGGGATGGTTTCCACTCGTTTATATAGATCTACTGCAGGCCTAGCGGTTACTCTAAGCAGTACGACCATACTTATCCCCCTTGCCCGAATATTGCTCTTCTGGTACTATTGCATTGTTTCGGGGCTTAGGCGTCCCTGGTGGGATAGTTGACATTGTCTTTTAGAATACCACCACTCCAGGTCACCGCACCAATCCACCCGAAACCAGTTTTCGCCTTTCGATAGGGATGGTGCTTCCCGTGACTGCTCGATACCAGATACGATAGGCCCATCGCTCGTTAGAGAGAATTTGAACCACATCTTACAATCACGATCAACGCAAATAGGGTTCTGCAGTTGATCTAGCCTTATTTGTCCGACACATGCTTGCTGTCCGTCAATATA
>NW_026849872.1:0-1476 GCF_030869305.1 Colletotrichum tamarilloi
TCCTCGAGAGCCTGACGAAGCTGATCTTCGGTATATTGAGGCATTATATATAGAAGAAGACATGTGCAAAAGATGAGCCCATTTGGACGCGAATTGAAAATGTTGTGATAAAAGGAGGTTGGGGGTGGGCATTGGGTTGTGGTGGATTTTCGCGTTTTTGTGGGTGCCAGAAACAGGGGGGTGCCAGGAAGTGGGTATGTTGACTTACCTCCTGCACGAAGTCCTAGCTGTATCGGCCATCCATCTCCATCATCTCTACCCCAGCAGCTCGATCAACTACCAACGCGTGGCATGGGGCCACCAAGCCAAAGCTTTTAGCCAGTTCCGCGATGCGTTGTCCCCGGAAGTAGCCGCACACCAAGTGCACGCCCTTTTCGCCTGCTCGGCTCTGATGTCCAACTACTATTTCGCCTCCTTCGAAGACCCCTCTTCACTCTTATTCAATAGCGACCCTTCCGGACCTCCCGAGTGGATCTTCCCCGTCCGCGGCTGCGCAACACTCGTCCGCCAGCTGAGAGGTCCCTTGGAAGCCAGCACATCATGGACAACTCTGCAGTCGTCTTTGGACACCTGGGCTGACAGCCCTCCATCTCCAGAGAGACCTGAGTGGGAGCCAGAAATTGAGTCAATAGAGGCAAAACTTTCAGCTCTGTCGCGCAGAACAGACCCCAGACCTCTGTACGAGGAGGACTTCCAGCTGTTGAGAAAATGCTTCAAAATAGCTGGGAAAGCCGGCGATGCCTCGTGCAAGGTTTCAGCGATGATGTTCGGCGGCGCGGTATCCGAGGAGTTCTTGAAAGACATGACTGAACGCAAGCGTCCTGAGACTCTAGTCATGATGGCTTTCTGGTGTGTACTGATAAGCCGCGTGGATCAAAGGCACTGGCTGAGAAGCGAGTCGGTACCAGAGGCTATTCTTGGTGTGATCGAGAGGCATCTACCGCCGGAGTATTTGGAGCTGATACGCTGGCCTGCGCAACAGATTAGGCCTACACACGGCGATGTACCTATGCAATAGATCAGCCAAAACGTTTCACAGCAACAACGGTGTTCTGGTACTTGGATTGGCCGTGGAAACAATCTCTTATCAGCCCATGCCTGGTATTGAGAGATAAGCTCAATACTACGATCGTCATGTGTAGTAAACCCCTTTAAACCAATTCTTGTTACTTCAATCTCATCAGTCTGTCTTTGAGAGGTCTTCTCGACGATAGAAGCGAACCATCAAAGCAGGCTTCTTCCACATCAAAAACAGGCGCGCCTGTCCCATCAAGTCCACCTCTTTGCTAACCAACTCCCAGTCATACAAGAAGACCATTTTGGCCACTATAATCTTCATCTCTAGATACGGCAAACTGGACCCCAAACATGCTCTTGGCCCTAGGGTTAGGGTTAGGGTTAGGGTTAGGGTTAGGGTTAGGGTTAGGGTTAGGGTTAGGGTTAGGGTTAGGGTTAGGGTTAGGGTTAGGGTTAGGG
>NW_026849873.1:0-1473 GCF_030869305.1 Colletotrichum tamarilloi
TCCTCTCGAGATCTTGACTGGTAGAAGATAGGCGGTATGCTGCGGGCGTGGGCTCCGAAGCACGCGCAGAGAGCCGCATGCTGCCTGATGTCTTTGCGTCGCTGGTCTCGAGGCAGCACGTGGCCGTTTCGTGCTCACACTGTTAACCAGATCGGCGTTGTTGTCCGGGAGTCGCGGCACTACTCTGGTTTGACAAGCCCATGGTCTAAGGAGATGAAGCCTGGCAAGCGCTTTGCAGGAGGACTGCGCCAGTTAGGTTGGTATGTTACTCACAGTGCTAGCATAGCCTTGCCTGCAACGGAGCAAGGCCTCCAACCTTTCCCGTCCAGACAGGCAAGGCCTAATAAGGGCGGACGAGCGGAAGTGATCACCTACGCCAAAGTTCACGTCGCCCAACCTATCCACTAGGTACATCGATTTCTCCCAGGCGAAGTCCCTTCATAGCCGCCCAATTGAGCGTCGGGAACTACCTACGGCCACTGATCGGACGCTACAAGCGTACGACCGAGAAGGCAGGAAACTTGCTATACCCAGTTCACGATGGGTTCCCCTGCGTATGATGAGCGCGTCCTCTAAGCGCCACAGCCATTCACTGTCGCCTTCAGTGGGCCTTCTGACTCCGTAGGCCGACGCAATTCTTACTTTTGTCTCGGTTGAACTTCTTTTCTTGGCCCTTCCACAGAAGCATTCGCTGTTTAAACCCATCCGTGAAATCCTTCCATACATAGATACTCGTGAGCCTATTGGCAGCCGAGAAAAGGACCGACACGGCGCTTGCGCAGGGTCCACAAGTCGGATTTCCAAGGCGCCTCTGACTGGTTGTCTCCCGGCCAACGACATGAAATCCATCGCCCCAAGACCATCCGCCGAGGGTTTCAGTCGTCCATCATAACCTTCACCATTCGCCCTTATCGTCACTGTCTACGTTGAAGCGAGGCTTCAATGACGAGATCAGCGAGCCTTTGCGCTGTAATTGATGCCTGGCGGGCCACTGTCCAAACGCCCGACGAGCACGGCAAACACGGCGAACAGGCGCAGCCAAGCCGTCCGCGAAAACGACGCCGCATCCATCCCAACACTAAGTTGAGGGCTCCATTGTCACCGCCATCGTCGCACTCTCCCTGTTTCGTTTCTTCTCTGATGGAATCCAGGCCTCTTACAGGAGTCAAACGAAAGCATGACAACAGTCGGCAGGACAATGACGGCGACGAAGAGCCAAGCGCAAGCCTTCTTCCTAATATGCACGACATCCATTCCACGCCGCGAGCGTCCCAGCTCAACGACCAACGCATTGCTCGCACATCCACGCCTAGCCTCTCATCGGCGTCCAGCGTTTCATCACGGAAGTCCTCACCTACGAAACAATGGAGAAGACTGGCTCTTCAGGCCGACGGCTTTGTCCATCGCAAGTTTGCGAAGAGCCGCGCTGAACTGCCCTCCTCGCTCGCCACACTCGTCAACGAGCTGCAGGGA
>NW_026849874.1:0-1459 GCF_030869305.1 Colletotrichum tamarilloi
GCGGAAAGCAGACTTCTGGCAGATATAGCTTGGGACTTGAGCATGGATAGCCAAGAGATGCACAGAATGGTAAAGCTGATCCGTGGTTCGAACACCATCCCAGCGCTATGTAGCCACGGGCCCATCTCTAGCCAATTCTAGAAGCAGGAGCAATAGCGTGTGACTAGGCTGATCTGACTGAGTCGGGATGTACATAGAGACCAACTTTACCTTCCATGATTCAGGTTGGCTTTTGGCTATTCAATTTGGATTTCGTTCGTTACGTCAATTAATACTACTGTGCAGTACCTATTGATTTTCTCATTCAACATCCACAGGCGAAATTGGACCGTCCAGGTACGTTACTACGACGAAACGTTGCCATCAGAACGCTTGGCAGATGTTGCAATCACGACAAACAAGGGACCTGCCATATGGTTGTCGAGCAAGAAGACGAAACAACCATATGCTCGGACAGTCTTAAACGATGAACTAGAAGATAAGTTTCATTTCCTACTTTTGAGAAGCAACAATCATGGGCTTCTACGGCGGCCTAAAATTGGTCTTTGTGTGCCGTATCCTTTCGACGGGAGCAATCAGCTTCCAACGCGCCAGAAACACAGTTCCATTTTTGGAAGCCGGTCTTGGCTGCAACGACGGAGTTCGTGATTCCCAGTGCAGTGTCTAACCCCTGTTGGAAGGGTCAAAAGCGGTGCAACAGTTTCTACTGCTACAACCAGAGTTGCGCTAGTCGTCAAAAACAGAAGTGGATGAGAAAGATACGTTATTAACCCCAAGGTACTAGCGCCAGATTCAGCGCCAGATCTGGTCGTAGCCAAGAAAAGTCTCAGACGATGAAGGTGGTCCCGTCTGAGAAGGTGGGGTGGATGATCACGTCCAAAAGATGCTCTACCGGATGGCCCCGCCAGATGCTGGCGCCAGATCGGGCCGCATCCACCTACGCCCGGGCCGGAAGCCGCCTGCGGAGCCACTTCCGTCTCCTGCATCCTTCATCAACTTCTTGCCTTTGCTCTCCGATTGACAGTCCAGATCCAGCACCCCGGTCGCTCCACACTTTCGTCGCCTAGTCTGGACTTGGTCTAGACCCCGCCCGCCAAAAGACAACCGCCGGCCGTTTGCTCCTCTGGAAGCCGCAAATGTGATGTTTTCCGCCAACCCCTGCCACAACGCTCACCAAGCGATTCTCCAAGATGCAAAAATGCTTGTTTCCCCAAAGGCACACAGTGGGGCCTTGATGCCATTGCACGCTGAGCAAACCTGCCTTGTACCAAGTTGCAAACTTGCAGCAGAGGAGAGGATGTCGATGAAAGTTTCAGTAGGGAGGTCTCTTTTCACTTGGAATCGGGACTTTTCTTGGTGGGCTGGGCTCCCAGCCCCACCCCACCACTGAGATGATGTTGATCGTGTGTTGACGCTGCCATATTGTATGGCGGTGCCGTTGATAAACTTCCAACGATGC
>NW_026849875.1:0-1455 GCF_030869305.1 Colletotrichum tamarilloi
CCGCGGGGTTTGCGCTCTTGGGCAGATAGCGGATGTGATTGGCTCACGAAGGAATGAGTCAGCGCATCAGATGCACTTGACCAATGGCATGGCGGAATTCAGACGTCGGTCATGGCGCGCTCAGTCCGTCAAAACTCGTGGTGCAGCTTAGCGCATTTGTCTCTGGATTCAGGGCACGACGTATCCACCACCCAGCGTGAGATGACACCGCAACATGCACTATGAACAAAAAGTTGACCGTAAGATTTTGAA
The DNA here is from genome assembly GCF_030869305.1 of Colletotrichum tamarilloi. Classification (NCBI taxonomy): domain Eukaryota; kingdom Fungi; phylum Ascomycota; class Sordariomycetes; order Glomerellales; family Glomerellaceae; genus Colletotrichum; species Colletotrichum tamarilloi. The sequence continues at coordinate 253 of NW_026849875.1, forward strand.
GTGAGCAAGGTAGGGAGGGGAAGTACTAGCCATCGCATGCCATCATACGAGGCCAGGTTGAAGGACCTACAGGGCGATGAACTTCGCGGTGATCGAATGCAAGCTTGAAAGCTGAGGAATTGAAAGGCAGCAAAAGAAGTCTTCCATCGGTATCAGCTTTGCGGACTGACTCAACCTTGATTTCCAGACGCTGACGTATTGCGGAAGATAGAAGCTTTGCGGACCTTCGGCGCCGTCTTGTGAAAGCAACTTTGCCAGGATCCCGCGTTGTATCGCGGTTTTGTAGCCATATCACTTTGTTAAGTTAAGCGTGTGCTTGGCGCACATTGCGCGTACCATGGACTCAAAAAGTGTACCGTATTGTGTGATTTCTCTCGAAAGCCTGATCCCGACGAGGTCGATCTTTTGCGCCCGGGAATGTAAAGCCTGAACGGACAATAAAGAAAGTCTTGAAAATGGATTAACTTCACGGGAACCTTCCCGGGACGACGCACATCTCCAGCGTGATGCGCACAACTTCGAAGGACCGGATGGCCCATGCAAGTAGCTTCTAGCGTCTGACACGGCCGGTTCATGACTCAATCTGTGTATGTCACGATCCGAGCCTTTCTCCAGCAAAACATATGTGACGGGATGTATGAGCGTTCCACCAGATATTTACGATCTCCACACTATGCCGAACCGGGACCTTTCTCGTCATTCTATCAAAGCAAGGCCAATCTCCAAGGTGTTCATTCGGAACGTGGATCGGTTTTCACCCTCTATTATGTCATTTCGACTCGAGAGACCGACCACCAGACATCAATGTTGATATGGGAAGCTTTCATAATCGTGCTTGCTGGATCAAAGCAACACCTAGCTGCACCATGAACGTATAGGTAGCGATTGATGTGATTGATCAGATGCACGACGTGAGAGCGATACATCGCTGTGTTGACAAAGAGACAGACGATAAGAGATTGCACACTGGCAACCGTTCAGCATCACAACCGCGAATCATTCGTGCCCATGGGATGAATGCTTCGGTAAGGCCAAGGTAAGGACTAGTATTCGCGACGGCTATACCGCAATACCTTGCCCAAGTAGGCGCTTCTAGTCCACCCTCTCGAGCGCTTCATTGAACTCGTCAGATGTCCGCGCATGTCTATCACCGCTCATCAACAATCACGGAACAGTCTACGCTCTACCAAGGCCCGTAACGAG
>NW_026849876.1:0-1446 GCF_030869305.1 Colletotrichum tamarilloi
CAACTTCCCATCAGGTTCAAAAGCGTTACCTCCTCTTCCTGAACAGATGTTCCCACGGCTCGTGATCAGCCTCGAGCTTTGCGGCTTGTAAATAGACCTCCCGTGATTCTCGCATCCACTTAGCAGCCCTCATCCAACTCTCATTCTCTTGCACATACCTTGGCAGCTCATGTGCTGGTACGTCGCCAAAGTCCATCGATCTGTGGTGCGACCATGGTTCTGGCGGCTTGCTGCGCAGCAGCGGGATCCGGTCTTGGCCTTTTGTAGGCGCTCTCATCAGCGCGTCCTCCGCCTCACGCCCCTCAGTGGCAATTCTCTGCACTCTCATTCGATGGGCTGCCTTGCCGAAGTTCGTTTTACGTCCGCCGCGAGCTTTGATTTCCTTCATTCTCTGTTCAAACCACTTGTCGGAGCGATTGTGAGACCAATGGATACGCGGGTCGACTCTCATATAACTTGGTCTGTAGGCTTTCTTCACGGCTCCAGCGGCGCCCACAGAGGCTGGGCCGGTGCCAACAAAGACTCCGTGGGGTGGTGGAAGTGCGTCAGGTTGGCCGTAGATCCTAGCATCGAATCTACGCTCATCAAATGTACGACAAAGCTCAATCCGGCGATCTTCGCAGGTCAGCTTCTTGGAGATGGTGAGTTTCTCCGGACATGCGCAATTGGACGTGTCGATATCAACTTTGTTGTGAGGGGGACTGTGGCATCGCAGCGCCCCTGAACCCGTGCGACGGCTGTGTCCGAAGCACGGGGAAATGTCAGCCGCGTCAGCAAGACTAGGCTCATTAGGTGAAGACCCCGTTTCCATCTTGAGCTCACGGATAACTGTTAGATTATCATTCCCTCCTAACCAGCCAAGATCAGATACCGAGTCGTAGAACAGTTTTGACCTGCCAGGCTCCTCTGGGCTATCATTTGCAGCGGCAGGTCGCGAGGTGGCGGGTGCAGATTCGACGATCGTCGTAGGCAGCAACCCCGATGGGCCGTTCAACGTGAGGCTGTAATTGCACCCAGCTAGTGCTGCATTGGATGGCGTGAAGTGGCATGTCGGGTGCGCGCTTCTGCCTTGCCAAAGACTCTCCTTGGGATGTGACATCGCGACCGAATGGCAAGCTTCGGGTTGCGATGCCCGCCGCGGGCTTTGCCTCAAAGCAGCATCGAACGGTAAACTCTCGTGAACCCTGAATAGGGGGTTGGCTTGGCTTCCGTCGTCTAGTAAGGGTGTCAAATTGGGCGCCTTCGCCCTGCTTGACATCTTGTCTCGTGAGTACGATCTTCGCGCAAAAGGGCAGAGCTTGTTTTAAGATGGTATCAGTACTAGGGATGAATACTTTGTATACGCGTCGGGCAGGGAATTTATTGAATAGTCCTGACGCGCATACGGGAGGCAGACACCGTAGGTGCGTGGCATGTCGTGTTAGGGCATGGTGCTAGAGTGCTGAT
>NW_026849877.1:0-1444 GCF_030869305.1 Colletotrichum tamarilloi
TGGTAACGAGCAAGGATATGTTGACCTTCACACACAGCCAAGCCTCTGATGAGGAGATTCGCAGTGAAGAGCAACTAATCAGTAGAGCACGTGTTCCCTGCTTGCTAGGCTTTCCCGCCAAATTTGTTCAATACAGAATCTTACTCATTGCCCCAACCTCCATTTCCTATTCTGCTTTGCAAAGGAGCATCCATGGACCGCCCCGAAATCGAGTAGCGGTAAGATTGGTCAACCACTGACACATCTTACTAAGGAAAAGAGCCCTACGAGGAGAATTGCGGAAAAGGCCTGTCCTCAGCTGAGGCTCTACGTCAACGATGGAATCTGTGTGTAGTATGTGAACCGTTGGCTCTACCTATATACGTACGCACACCCTCGCGAAACCGAGCTCCCTACTCCGGAAAGTAGATGGCCACCTTGGTCTCCATCTTAACATTGAAGCGTTTATAGTATTCTGACGCATCTTCAATGCCAATGACTGCGCTGATGACGAAGCTGGGGTGCGCTTTGCCGCTGTTGATGAGGTCGATCAACTGAGGGGCGTACTGTTTCGGGTCAACTGCTCCCGCTCGGAAGCTCAAGCTCTTGGCAAAGAAGGTCGAGGCGGAAAAGGGGATGGTGGGCGAGATGATGCTGCCGTACGGTGCACCAGGAGAACTTTCCTGAGACTGATACACACCCAACTGACCGATGCCTCCTCCGAAATGGGCCACATCGATCATCTGTTGCAACACGATGCTCTCGTCCATCTCAAGGCCGGGATTCAATGCCTCCATGCCAACACAGTCCACGGTGCGCATCACCCCGCGTGGCTCGCGAGCCAAGATTTGGGCGACGGGATCTTTGTGGGCAAAGTTGATCGGGATAGCTCCGATGGAAGCCGCAAGACCGAGGCGCTCCTCCACGTGGTCGACAACGTAGACCTTGGAAGCCCCACGCAAGATGGCGGAGTAGGCAGATAGCAGCCCGACGGGTCCTGCCCCGAAGACGGCGACTCCGTCGCCGGATTCGAACCCGGTGTAGTCGATACCGGCCCACCCCGTAGCGAAGATGTCCGCAACGGTCAGGTAGTCGTGCTCAATCGTCGAGTTGGCGGTTTCTTGGGTCAATGGGATAGGGATCAGGTTAGCTTCAGCGAAAGGGACCCTCGCGTATTCAGCTATGCGTCTCGTTGTCAGCACATTGGCCACCACGCATGGCACGGTCATTGAACAGGATTGCTCCAACCTTGAAGCCCACCGAGGCCCATCTCACTATTACCGAAGCCGAAGTACTCTTTCGACGCCGGCTCGATCTCCAAGTGACCCGCAGACACGGTGTCGGGAACAATGACGTAGTCCCCGACGGCGAAGGAGGACACGGCGTCGCCGATTTCCGAGATGTAGCCAACAGCCTCGTGGCCCATTGTCCATGGCGGGGCACCGCCCATGTAGCCGCGATAGAT
>NW_026849878.1:0-1441 GCF_030869305.1 Colletotrichum tamarilloi
GTACTCATGGCAAACTTGATCGTCTCTTTGACAACATCTACGTTTGGCGACCAGTCATCAGGATCGGACGCGCTCTTTCCTCCGAGAAAGTACGATAGGTTTCCTCTCTGCGTTTCCGTCTGTTGAAGCATCCGAGTTCGTTGTGTCGTCCACTGTGTGCAATGGAAGAGAAAATGCTCTACCGATTCTGCCGCCTGCCCGCAGGCGCATTGCGCCGAGGCAGCTGCTCCGATCTGGTGCAGGTACCAATTCAGTCTTGCCATCCCGGTGCGCAGTTGTGCGAGGATACTAGCTTCTTTCCAAGAGAGCTCGTCATATAGGTCACGTGTATGCCTTCCTGGTAAAGCGACGTCGATCTTCTTTGAATGTGCTCCTACGTTGTTGGGTAAAGCTCCGTACTTCTGTCGCACGCTCTGTAAAGCGATCCTAAGTGCCGTCGAGTAGGCCCTAGCAGGTCGTTTCTGCGGTGTCTTGTTCGGTCTCGTGCTGTCCTTTGCTGCTGCTTTGGCCGCTTGCGCCAGGTCTGACTCTACAGCTGATGGGAGCCAGAAGAGTGTGACTCTGTTGCCTTTCCTCTGAAGATCTTGCACGCTGGCGTATAGTTGACGGATCTCTCGTTGGCCCGACTGCTGCCGCGGGTTACGGATGGCTAGCACAGCCGCTTTGTTGCGGGTGAACACGTGGATAGCCCGGTAGTCGAGCCTCTGCGGGAGAGACTTGACCGCTTCTGCCAGCGCCGCCAGCTCTGCCACATACGGGTTCTGCTCTGTTCTCAGGCCGAGTGTGCGCGAGGCCGTTATCACGCCGCCACCCCCTCTGAGTGACGCAGGCAGCGTTGTGACCGTTCCATAGCCCACAATCCCGTTTCTTGCCGAACTCCCTGTCGCTATCCTCACTGCCCACCCGGACTGAATTGCTTCGGTGGCCTTGACCGCGTCGTCGTCGACTACTGTGTCAATCCGGGCTTCCCATGGAGTGATCGAATACCCTACGATAGTCTCCAGCTTGTCAAGAGGTAGATCGCGATAGGCCTCCGCCATCAGCGGGAAGGGTCATGGAAACCGTCTAAAGGCTACCGCCCGTAGACGTCGAAGCGGATGGGTCTTGGGAAGGCTTCGCATCCGCACCCAGAACGTCGTTGATTTTCTGTCGTATCTCTCTTGCGCCGATTGTATGCTTGCCTCCGCTTCGGCGACCGCTGTGGCCACTGAGTTGAAGGTTCCCACGATCGCTTGGGCGCCAATCCTCTGCACTCGGTTGATTGCTCTCATCTGCGCTACTCGACATCTATATCTCCGGACATTCGACGCGTAATCCATCGTTGGTTCCACGGCCGCGACGAAAAGCTGTCTGGCCGTCGCCGGAGACAGACCTTTGAGCCGCCTGAGTCCCAGCACGGCCTCCAGCCCTTTTGTCGTCGCGTCTGCGATGTGCTTTTCGA
>NW_026849879.1:0-1440 GCF_030869305.1 Colletotrichum tamarilloi
ATAAAACGAATACAGGTGTGAGCCCTTCAAGACCACCGAGCAGCCAGAAGGTCGCCGGTATTCTAGATGGGCCATCTAGTTTGATGCCATCGCAGTCGCGTCATGTCAAACTGTTCAGGAAGGCGTACACTGGTACGGCAATGGATCACGGACTAGCCCTGTGGCCACCACTCCGCAAGTCACATGGACGGCAGTTCTGAGTAGAGGAGGATGGAGGGTATTGATTCTTTTCATTATTCTGGGCACGTAAATGCTTCCAAAAGCTCACCCTTTGTGAATATCTCTGCAGGCGATTCCCCTCTAGTGGTACATACTAGCGCATACACATCTTTTTGATTCAATCCTCAAGGCTAATGTACGGTGAACTCTATGGTAATCGTAGCCATGCAACCTTTCCATCTACGTCTCCCCTACCTCCGACTCACAGTCGAAGAGCGCTTCCTCCGACCGAATTTGCGTGACGGGATCATCCCAATCCACCTCCTCTGTCGTCAACAACGCCAGCTTTCGCAATCGCTCTTGTGCGTCGCTCAGAACACGAAGCTGGTGATCAAGTCTCTGGATGCTCGAGTCGATGCGGTCGATGACAAGTCGCAGTCCGGCTGTCGTGGTCTTCGGGGACACCGGATCGGGAACGCGGTTGCCATCGCGGGGACTTCCCATGGTCGACCCTGCGGCATCGCAGCCGACGAGAGCCGTAAGCTCGCCTCTCGACCGACTTTTAGATCGCACCTTTTCGGGAGAGATTCCGAGACGCGCAAGGGTCTCCTCCAACGTCTGCTGGCTGACCACCACAGGAGGATCATCCGGTACGACCGACTGACAAGAGTCCGTGTCGAGACGCACGAGCTGCCTGATATCATGAAATGGTTTGCCCGCCAGCCCCGTCAGTCCGGACACGAAGACGATCGTGATATTCAGGGACACAACACCACGGACGCTCATGCTGATCATGTATAGGCGTACTGACGCCTGAGAATGGGCTGTGAACGATGAGATGACGTGTAGAGAATTGCCGCGGGACGATGGTTAAAACGATATTTTCTGAGGCACTGGGATTATATACTACGATGGCAACATTACATTTGACAAATTCACCCATGAATGGAAATGCCGCCGTGATCTTTTAAATGCGAAGTACTCAGCTTGCCCCAAATGAGCTTTGAGCGCTCGAAATTTCACTGGTTGTTTTGGCTCTTTGTTCGATCCAAGATGTCTACTTCCGTCCCTTATCCGCCGTCTCTCATCTGGTGTTGTATGCAAAAGGCGCTCGGTTTGACTGGGAAAGAAAGCCGTACATCACCCGCCGAAACCCCTCAGCATCTCGATCCCTCTTCTACAGTACAGTCTGCGCGAGAGCGAGCGTAGTCATAATCAGACACAGTGACAAATCTGCGATAGATGCTCCATAAATGTCCCCTTTGCTCGCTTCAACTCCAA
>NW_026849880.1:0-1439 GCF_030869305.1 Colletotrichum tamarilloi
TCAGGAGAGGTCGCTGGGCGAAAGGAGGTTGACGGCCTGGTGTACTACAAGATCGAGTGGCAAGTGACTACAGAGCCGGCGAAAAATCTAGAGAATGCCCTGAGCCTCGTGAAGGAGTACTGGGATAATGTTCGTAGTCTCAAGTCTGGGAACAGGAGGGGCCAGGAAGATGACAGTGACGAGATATAATTGCGGGTCCCGACTGCTGCTGCGAGACTACACAAATTCACACAGAGAATTCAGCTGTCGATTTCTCAAGCATTGTTAAATATCTTCCATCGAAATCGTCCACGTGATGGGACGTAGACTACTCGGCGAAAATGGTGGCGTTTAGTACTGTAGTAAACCTCACTATGCACTGTGATATGAAAGAAGGAACAGCAAACTATTTTCGCTTCCTTTGGCAGATCACCAGGTCCGAAGTGTAGCTTGGATGAGCAATATATGTGATGTATGCAGGCTTTTTAATCTGATTACCTTCCATCAAACGTGACGAGCTCGCTTCGAAATAACATCAGCCTCTTCCAGACGCCTCTTCTCCGGGCTGAGGCCCTCGCTCTGCGTCGCCTCTTCTGCTCCAGCACGCTGTTCGATTACGCCCTCCACCGCAGTCGTTGCCAACGCCATCAAAGGAGCCAAGGCGTCACAATCCAAACTCAATTCATCGTCATCGGGTGAGTGACAGTATGTCTCCTGCAAGGCATTATCGAACGTGCCGTCACCAAAGCTTGGCTGCAGGTCCACAGCAGAACCTGACATCTTGCGTCTGGACTCCTGGAGCGACATTGAAAACGCTGCCGGCGACAAGGTATTGCAGGACAATTCCATAGGAGACACCTCGAACTCCAGACACCTGATGCGCTCGGCCTGCGCCTTGATGGTGTGACTCTGTGCTGCGTTGCGTGCTTTCAATTGTTGGCAGTCTTTGTGCATTTGCTGGATCTGCGCATCTTTGGAAGCGGCATAGTCACGCCAATACGAGATGCATGCTGTCAGCTCATGGATGGTGATTGCGACGAGCCTTGCCATCAGGTCGTCGGGTCGGCCGTTTGCTGCAGGTTGGGGTACCTCCATGTTGATTTGATCTTGATTGTTTCGGTACCGTCACCTGGTTCCTCGTCTGGTCTGTGTGAGCGGCGCTGCTCCAAGGAAGATAATGTCACTGAAGCTACTAAATAGTTTCTGGAAACATCTGGTTCCGCCGTTCTACTATACTTTTGGCGGGCACGAAGCTGCTGATGAGGTGAGGCGAGCATGTGTAGCCGTTGCCTGCTCTGGGTACAAGGAGTCACTTCTCACTTTTATCCAGCCATCTTGCAGTTTTTAGATTTGGGAGAGCAGTGTAGATGAGAGCAAACTGACGTCTCATGGCCTGAAAGAGGAAAACAGAGGGGAAGCGAGAAGTGCTTCCTGGCAGAACGAGTTCGACGAACCCTCCC
>NW_026849881.1:0-1434 GCF_030869305.1 Colletotrichum tamarilloi
CCGCCCCCACAGTCCTGGCACGATACTGCCGCGGGTCTCGACACCTGGGCTGTAGAGTACGACGACGTGCTAAGGAACATACCCGAAACAGTGCGCAAGGGTAAGGAGGCGCGCATCTCTCCGTACAGGCCTCAACGCTGGCGAGGGTTCAAGCGCTCGCCAATTCAAACACGGTCTCGGTGCAAGCAATTCGACGGCAACCCAAAGCAGCGGGATGGTAGCGGTGACGATGAAGAAGGAACTCCTCCCTCACCAACGCCGACACGACTGATCCTCAGTGGCGAAAAGGCTCTTGCGAAGTCGAGTGCGGGCTCGACCGGTAGACAGGCACAGGAGCACCGACATCATAGCCAAGGGAAGCAGATGAACATAAAGGATCGTCAGTTCTGTACGCCACAATGTCTGCTCGGATTAGTGAACGGCTGGCCCCTGGATGAACGCTGCCCGAATTTCCGAGATCACGGACATCAGCACCTAAACCGACTGGATTTCCTCCGACTCATCCGCGTTCAACTAGCCGAAGACCGTGGTTGCGATGCTGACGTCGTACCACTTCACCTGTCCGGCTCCATTGGCACACTCTTTAAGGTCAGGATGTCCTCCCATGGCTACACTCTTGTCGCCAAAGGCGTTGAGACACTCGACCTGGCCCTCCTTCGCCGTGAGAAGAAGATGTACGATAAACTCCGCTTGATTCAGGGAAAATATGTTCCCGTTTGCTTGGGTCGGACTGATTTGACCCTGCCGTTGTACTACGACAGTGGCGTATACGAGCATGTCTTGTTTCTCAGTTGGGCCGGAAAACCTCTGTTTGACTCTACCAATCAAGCAACCAAGGCAGATATTGACGCAGTTACCCAAGCGTATCAGAATCTACATCAATTAGGTGTTCTTCATGGCGACGCAAAATTACACAATGTGTTACGCAATGAGAGTACAGCAGGTGAAAGTATTGTGGTGGTGGACTTTGAGCGGGCGGAATTCAGCCGCCGCTTACCTCTCGGTTTGCTCAGTTCGAACCGTCAGAATAAGAAGAGGAAGCGGGGGATATTGGGGAAATCAATTGCATCAGACGGCCAAGGGAGCGAAAGATTTGCGAAAGAGCTAGACTCCATGGTGTGTCACATGTCGAGATATGTGGACGCTAGACAGCGGGAGATAGCCGTCAATGTGGCCAGGAAAGTGTAAGTTTTTTTGCTCGAGGGTTCCAAAGAACCGTTCTAGGTAGATTCTTGTTAGCTTGCATGTCTGTGAAAGCCGGGAATAGCAATGAGAAGACAGCTCACGAAGCGTCTAATATTGGCAAACCGTTGCAAACGCAACCCTCTCACCGGCTGCAAACATGCACATGCAAACGCAACTGCCTCATTCTACCAGGGGGCTGCACTTGCATTGGTGTGTTGGTTGATATGAAATCAGCCAACAGCCTTTGTC
>NW_026849882.1:0-1434 GCF_030869305.1 Colletotrichum tamarilloi
TCATGACTGGGTCTTCGCGACATGATCAGGCGCCAACGCGGGGTGACCTGATCACAAATCTATTGCCCCTCAAGAAAGGTTTGGACAAAATGCTTGCGCGCTGACATTTTGAGGTAAGCCCTGTCAAATACTTCTACCGCTTTATCTAACATATTTTCTTCGGCAGAGATCCTTCAAGCTCCCCTCTCTGATTGCTACCGCGACCGAACTCGAGATCCTACGCGACATCCAACGCGAAACCTTACACCATATCTGACGAGAGAACCGAATACCAAGCCGGTGCAAGACCCGACCCGAAAGCGGCGACAGATCTGCTTAACCCCAAACCGGTCGATGGAATGAGAAAGATTCGCACAAAGACTTCGTCAGACCACAAGCTCGTCAAGAAGTGCGAGGAGGAGGTATGGGCACCCAGGACTGCAATGTGATTTACGCTCACTTCAGAATAGACTGGACATAAGTGTTCGAATCCCAGATGGCAGGACTTCAACGACTTGGCCCGGTATGTGCCAGGCCCGGATACGGCTTTTTTACTAGTAGACATGCACCTCAAGTCTGGTGAAGGAAAAGCTGTTTACATTCACGATTCCAACGACGAGCAAGTAGATATGGTTGGCATGGAGTACAAGGGGTTTACTGTCATAATTCCATGGGAGGCTGGACTCAAATTCGTTTGTTACGGACCATGTAGAGTCGCCGAAGTTGTGGTAACCGAAGTGAGTTCTACATGAGTCGCTTCTGACTGTGCGTTAAGTACATTGCTGCCTTGCCTGAAACTGGGAACATGATAAATGGAGAGACTCCTTCGATGAAAGGAACCGTTAGTGTACCTTCACTTTCCATATTAAACTCGGGATGCGAGAGTGCATGGATCACATCTTTTGCCGTCGCCCTGTATACCCTTTGTAGCTCATCTAGACAAGAGTCATTAAGATTTTTCGTCTATCAGAAGGATGCTGGACGTCATACCATCTTGTGATTGGAATGTATCGACGGAATTGATCGGATCGACTGGTGCTGAAGTTGGGAGATCCTCTTCGTCGTCACTGTCATCACTCTCGGCACATCGTGCGATGGTTTTGCCACCAACTTGATGGTCTGGTTCCACCTCGCGCCTAGCAGTCTCGATCTCGGGTCTGTGAAAGGCCTTACGAGTTCTAGTGGCCAGCTGAGAAGCCACAATGCTCCGGGCATTGATGTAAAGGTCCTGATAAGTCATGCCGCACTCATTCCGTACTTCTGACGATGCTCGGTCCCTGGTGTAGAACTCGCTGCCGGGCCGCGAGGTACGGTCATTCATTCCGCCTGGCTCAGAGTGTTCGGCCACTCTTCCGACTGACATCAGGTCCTTAGGCCCTCCATTTAGCCTGGCTCGTTTGGATGCGTTTCCAGAGTCCTTAGTCGAGCTTTTTTGAGTTGTATGGGGTGTTGACA
>NW_026849883.1:0-1429 GCF_030869305.1 Colletotrichum tamarilloi
AGGGAAATACAAGTTTTTTAAACGCACCAAATCCAAAAGACTGATCAGACTGATTAACTTTCAGGATGGCGCGCAGCGAAGTCAGGCATTAAGTGGCATTTATCAATTGCCTGCTTTTTGTACGTAAAGGAAATAATTGATGGATTTCTCTCTATGTTGTCTTTGCAAAGCTTGTTACCAACACCCCAAACCCAAGCTTCTTCTCTGTCGCGGCTCAGCCCACCGCCGTATGGCCTAAGACTATCGCTTACGATGTCGTATCTGCTCTCGTGTATCCAAAAGTGAGCTTGCACTGTGATTTGCGTTGTTAGAAGGCGTCAATATAAGACTTCCGTGGAACGGACCTTGTCGTTTTCTACTTCGGCTTTGGACGGGGAGGTGGTTTCGGAACGCCTGTAGTATCGTACGCCCCGCGACCTTGATCTGCGTTCGTCAGAGTGTCGGCGATACCCATTTCTTTATTGCCGCGATGCTTCGTTTTGCTGTGTAAGTGTTGACGATTATTCCTCAAGATCTTGTGTCGACAATTTCGGGGTCTTTATATGTGTTCGCCTCGACCACTTACCCCTATTTGGTGCCAACGTTGAAATTTTCAACCACCCCCTTGCGAACTCGGTTGACCCGTTATGACACGATTCAATAACGCTGATATCCGCCAATCCATGCGTGATCCTGGTGAACCTATTGTTAAATTACCATTGCCCCTGATGGTCATCGTTGGGCTAGTCTCTTTGAAGGACCAAGGCGTTCTAAGACGGGCAACCTTGCTCTGCGCTTGGGGTCGTGATCTTGATGGACATGTCTATTACAACGCAGGCATGTCGTAATCGGGTGGGCATGGGAGACACAGGATATGAAAGCCAGCCCGCAGAGCTGGTGCTTGGTATTTTGAAGTGAGAAAGGCAGGTTTTCTGTGTCGAATGCTTCCGGTGTGCACCTTGTGCAATAATGAGCCTATGCGACGAGATGCTACTGAATGGAATCGATCCAAGCCGAGCGACTTTGTAAACCGCTTCTTGTCTCAGGTATCGTGAACTAGAATGTCTTTTCATGTTGTTCTTGACTATCTCGCGGAATGAGCCAAGCCACCCAGTCTGCTGGCGCTGATCTCGTGACAACCTCATTTATCTAATGCATCGATCTTAGCTTTTGAAAACTTTTGTCTCGGAGGTGATATGGCGAGCGTTGACTGTCGGGGCTCACTCCTTCTTTTGGCCGGCCGATGCGTAGCTCGATCTCACATCCTGAGAGTTTGACGGGCTGTCTTTCGCCCCGACCTGAGAGCCTTCTTCATCAGATTTGGCAGCATTGAGCCGGGCAGTACAAGGCCGCAGTGATCGTGCTTCGTGTCAATGTATTGTACTAATGAGGGGACATAACTACTTGATATTGCGATGGCTACTGGCACTCGAGGTTCGATCAATGATGG
>NW_026849884.1:0-1427 GCF_030869305.1 Colletotrichum tamarilloi
TAAGATATTTCCTCGTACACGTCAATCACCATGAGCGTCAATCCCGGCAGAGTCCCCGATTTTCGACCTTCGAGATGACAGTCTCCTTGTCCTGGAACACACAACGTGCAAGCGGCAGGCCAGTGTTCTCGCAGATAGACTGAATCTCATGGCTGCTGCCGCCGCCAACATCGACCAGTGTTACTCTGCCACCGCCTTCCTTTTCCGATGCCTCGGTGATCATGAGAAGTCGTACACGCCGATAATGGGCGCCAGGCGATTCAACGCCGTCATGGCTAGCATAAATGCCTCTTTTTGCGCTGTTCGCTATAGGGACTCCACATCTCATTGTCCACCATGCCCTTCGTAAACGTCGAAGGACTAGGACCAAGGCCATCCGGCTCTTTTCATGCGTTGCTTTCGAAATACCGAGTCGTGTCGCATCCAGACATGTCTCAATTCATCCTCGTTACATCAGCTAGAGCCGAAAGTGCTGTCGAAGGAATTCCTACACAATCCGATCCGGGTCCTCATACGGATTCCCGGGAAGGAAGATCGTAGACCTAGCTGTGTGTGCGGGTCAATCAGGCCTGGCTTCTATTAGGATACCCGTGGCAACGAACACACGGGCGATCCTTTCTAAAGAGGTCAACAAGGAATGGACTATTGGGTTAGACGGCGTTACCTACTTAAAAAGGGAACAACGACCTCCACGCGCTCGCCTAGCTCCGTATAATTTATATGTTGTTCACTTGTGATGTACAGTATCGAAGGACGTGCTACTCATCGTGGAGCTTGATGATGGCCATCTCAATGTTCTGAATACTGTGTGTCAACCACCGTTCTCGGGGCTGTGCAGCGAGAATGCTGATGTCTCCCGTCAGTTGAGAATATTGTACTGGAGAGAAGTTTCCTCTGCTACGTCCATTTGCCGCGGACCGTTCACTTCGTAATTACCCCGACCAGGTTCATCCTCAGCTGCCGAACTGTGTGGCAAACCTCGACTGATCTAAGGGGTGCCCGCTCTTGCGTCCCAGAGGTGTGTCGGACAGCAAGGAATGCAGCGATCAAGGTTATAGATTTAGGGGTTTGATAGGATGATCGACCTCAATGTACGCTGTAGTGCATGTTCGCTCATCATGGGGCAAAAGGTTGATTGACGAGGACGGTTTAACTACACAAGAAGGCTTCCCGAAATGTTACAGTACGAACATTATGGATTGTAGATCAATGAAACGCGGTACCGGTCCGGATTTCTTCAGATCGAGCCGAACCCTGCTACACATGTATCCGTCTAGATTCATTGAAGCCCGCTCGCCACCACTTGCCGGCTGCATTACGCTGTAATAAGTTCGTCACCCTCGTGATCATCTTCTTGCTTGCTGGATCCCTGTTCCTCAACCCTCGCAAGCCAACCGAGTCGTGCCCCCGTGGAGCGTATTCTACGG
>NW_026849885.1:0-1418 GCF_030869305.1 Colletotrichum tamarilloi
GCGACACTTTCAAAGGCGTGCACTTACCGGAGGGAACGCGCATCGGTTACGGAGCGTGGGGTATCTTCCGCCGAGGCGACATTTGGGGACAGGATGCCGACGACTTCCGACCGGATCGATGGCTCACGGCGGATGCGGAGAGCCTGAGATCGATGGAGGCAACGCTCGAGCTTGTCTTCGGCCACGGCAAATGGAAGTGTCTCGGACGGAATGTGGCGATGATGGAGCTGCAGAAGTTATTTGTTGAGGTACGTTGCGCGTGTCCGGCGTATGGTTCTGCTCTTGCGAAGACGACGTACTGACACTTCCGTCAGCTGCTACGGAGACTTGACTTGGTATTGTGTGACCCTACGAGGCCATGGAAGTCACTCAACTATGGGATCTTTCTGCAATCCCAGTATTGGATGAGGGCATACAAGCTACCGGCAGGAGCGTCCGGCCAAGATAGATCACAAATAAGCGAGGATGCGCTGCCTGCCGTCGCCGCTGCAGGTTTGTGACTGGCCAGCGCGGGCCAAACGGGGCGATGAAAGGTTTGTTGGCGCCGCGGCTCGCCTAGTACCGCGGAGCAGGTTGCGGGGACGCTGGCACTGGCCGCCTGTTCGTGGGGTGGTGGATGGGCAAGCCGCAAATTGGACAACGTGGTTGCGCAGCTGCTGGAGCTCGACATGGACAGAAAACATGGGGAAATACGATGATCAAAGGGGGTAAGCCTGGAAGGGCAGGCAAGGTAGCGTGCCCAGGGGATACTTTGGTTGTGATGGATGTATCATGACAGACGGAGACTGGGGTGTGGTTGATTAGAAGAGACACCCGTCCTGGAGGCCTTACGGTCGCCCGCCTCTTCGCAACACTCGAGACAAACGGACAGAGAAGAGACGGTATCGCAATTGAGACTTGATTTAGATGCCATGCGGGAGGACGAGGGTCCGGGGGTGGAATGTTTCCAGATCCCGTGGCGGTCGGTCGTCCAGCCACAAGAAAACCTTCTGGAAGCTCCAAGAGTGTGACGGCACGTACTTGAGCACAGGTGCGCTGACTCACATCAGCTACCATTTTTCTTCTCTCTTTTTGTCCGTGTCCACTAGATTGAGGGTGTTGAACCTAATAAAAACGCTCGATTCTCTCCGCCTCTTGTCTCTCCCCTGAAGCGTCGCACCAGGTTGAACAGCTGAGGCTGTCTGATTGTAGTCGAGACGATGCGACGTTAAACAGGGCATTGCTGATATAGTCGAAGCGCACGATCGAAAGGGTCGCTTGGCTTGGCGAAAGATCAGCAACATAGGAGAGAAACGGTCATGCAACTTTTGGCTAGAAGAACTGGTCAGCAACCAAGTCACACAGAACATCTCGAGCATGTCTCTTCCACTTAAGCAGACGCGGCAACAGCAACAGGCGACGGTGAAGCTGCAAGCGAG
>NW_026849886.1:0-1408 GCF_030869305.1 Colletotrichum tamarilloi
GCGCGGCTTTATGTCGGCAGCCCTGACCTCACAGCCAGCCTATGGGGCGAAGCGTCTAACTTGTTCGGCCGCACATCACCCGACGCACTTGGAAACATGGGAGATATGTTGGTCCTCGGTACGCTCTTTGTTCTCGATGATGAATGCTTTCTGACCGGTTTCGCAGTATCTGCTGCAGATGCAACGCGGGACGTCCTTTACGATCTTGCGGGCGGGTTTCGGATGGATGAGAACCACCCTTTGTTTTCCGAGTTTCAGAGAAGAGAAGATATGCGCCAGTATCTCCGAACCAACGTGTGGCTGCGGGAGCTTGATTACCAGCCGGCCGGCTGATACGTCTGACACTTTGTATCTGGCTCGTCTTTCTTCTAGCTGGTAATGGATGTTTGAGGGTTTCGACACTATAATTGTTGCAAGACTCGTCCAGCCTCGTGACTAATACATCGAATCACGCGGGAGAAAAATGGAAACGAGGAAAAAGACAACCCGTACATGTGGATATTCATAACGCGACTGCGAAATGGTTCCCGTCGCGACATTCGGTTTTCAGAGGTGATCTTATGTAGAGCCCCCAGTGTGACTAGCTGATCTGGATACCGCACAAGACTGGGATGGCATCCACCATCCGTGCCCGTCAGTAGCGCCGACTAAAAAGGGGCCACGTGGGTTAGCTCAATGTCTGGAGGCATCACAACTGGACTTGGGCCGGAAGGCATCGTGAGAATATGGGGTGAAAGGGGAATGATCGCACTTAGGTGCTGTGCCTGGGATGCTCTCGAGACCCAGCCACTGCAGCAGACCTAGTCAAGTCAAGCGACCGGGCCGGTTGCGGGGAAACAGCGCCCACGATCGAATTTGCCATCGGAACTGAGGTGGAGTCGGCAGACGGGGGCGTACATGGCCGCACCGGTGTAGGGGTTGCTTTATCTCCCTGTTCACTTTGTGCGAGACGCGGCCGGTCGCGGGTCGGAGGCGGATCGGGGTTGCGGCAATGATGGGAAGCTAGATCCGGGCTGCGGTGCAGAGAAATGGAACTATTACGGGCGGGGCATCGCCGGCGCGGTAGCATTTGCCTTCGAAGTTTGCGGGGACAATACGGTGGTTTAAGGGGATGGAAGCGTCTTTTGCAACGTCGTTCGACTCAGCACCAAATGGCTGCCCTCGAGAAGTGGATTGCCAGGGGCCGTGAACACGGGGAGGGATTCTTGGTGCACAGACAGTCATCGACAGAACAATTTGATCCCCAATCCTCAAGCAACACACCCCTCTACACACTCGCCATCGACCGCAAAATTGGCTTCAGCCACCCCATGAGAAGACGTTGCCGAAATACAACTTCGAGATGGCCGGCGATGCATCGCAAGAAGCGATGTAGGCGTAGCTCAGGGGGGCCAGGGGAGCTTTTTCG
>NW_026849887.1:0-1390 GCF_030869305.1 Colletotrichum tamarilloi
AGATATGCTGAGAATCTATCAAGAGCTACACGTGGCAAAAACCAGCCGAAGTGTGAGTGGCGGGCCATTGCAGATAGGCACCGGTTCGCGGGAGGCCGCTTGCCAAGGATTTGAGGAAGTCGGGGATAATATTCACCACCATCCCTGTCTGTCGCAGCATCTATACAGAGTGTACCGGAAATGATAGTTACAGTACGCTGTCCGTATTGGTTTCTTCTAAGCATCTGCGCAAGGTCGGCAAGAGGTTTGGGCAATAAGCCCGGACACCAGCAGCGATCCAGCGCCCAGGGGGTAGCGGCAAAGGAGGAACTAATCCGGAAACGAGGCTGTACCAGAGGACCCATTCAGCATATGATTGGCTTAAGTACGGCGCAAGGAAGGTTCCGCTGCAAGATGATTATACATTTATAACCTATTAATTATCTAATAGGTTTGTTAGTTTCAAAAGTTGAATCCATCTGGATGCCAGGGATTGTGGCGATACGAGTTGGCCATAACCAACATACAGGAGTGGGCGCGACACGCCATAGCCACTAGAATCTGAGAGGATGAGCTGTAAGCCTACGGGAGCTTTTCCTCGTAAGGAAGTAGATCATTCTCGTTTGGAACGAAACTCCGTCAGAAAAGACGCCTGCCATTCAATAGCCAGCTAGAAATTTTGTGTTGCATTAGGCCCAGTACGTACATACTATTGATGTCTTCCCACGAGACTGACCTGGGAAGTCGTTCGTGGCGGCCGTTGATCTGCTTAGTATGGCGCTAGTAGCAAAGCACTCATTGGCTCAAGTTAAAGGGCTGGGAGTAGCTTAGAAACCGGATATATCGAATCCTCCCCCCCGCGTCCTAGATCGACACTCCGATTGGCTGACTTGCAGCATAGGTGAACTTTTGGAAAGGACCGTGCCTAACCCTAGTGAGATTCTCCTTCTGGCGGTTGGATTCAACTCTCTCGGCGGGTCTCAACGGCCAACAACCTGCAATGAGGGGTCGGATACGCCCGCAATGGGCAACGTCGAGGATGTATTTGCGACAGATGCTCGGTACTGTACAGCTATGTCTCCACAGTTAGATGCCCTGGCCCTCCCCGCTGAGCTCAGTTGGAATCGACGCGCTGAGGCGGCTTCAAGAAGTAAGACGATGTTGGTCTGCTGCTTAATGTAGTCATCCTAAGTAAGAGTAAGAGTAGTTCTCGAACCGTGTCCGCCGTGGTTCCACTCCATAGTGTAGCTGTATAAGTCTCTCACACACTCCTTTGCTTGTGTTACCGTTTCAGATGCATTCATTTTGTGATCTGTCGAGTTGAAGCCTGGGCTTCACGAGCCACACGGGATTCGTCGCTGCATACAGCTGTCTGCCTGTCCGTCGATCTGCCGCACAATCGGCTGAGCCA
>NW_026849888.1:0-1389 GCF_030869305.1 Colletotrichum tamarilloi
CCCGCAGGTCGTGGCGTTCTTCATCTACATGTAGTATCCAAATTCAAAATACATCACGAATCGGGAACAGGGTCACTTTTCCACGATCGGCCTGTAAAATGCATTATCAGGTGGTTCTCACTTTCGTCCTGATCATAGAATTTTCGTTCTTCTTCGCATTCTTCTTGATTCAATACAAGCCTCTTGTTCCACATCCTATACCCATTGATGCCTGCCACAACTCGTGACAACATGACAATATGACACCGTAATTCACACCAATGTTCCCATCCTCTGTCCGCGCTCGCAGCCGTGCTCCCATCTCCCCTGACAGATCAGAACTTCTTCAACATGCTTCCAATCAAAGAACGACCGGCCGCCGTGCCGTCCAAGTCCACACGACGGATAAATTGAAGAGGTTCCGCAGCTGGCGTGCTGGCTTCAGTGGAGCCTTCCCGTTCTGTCATTTCGTCCGCTTCGATCATGGTGCACGTATCGACACTGCGACTGGAACCGTGCTGCTCAAACTTTGCTCTGGCAGGTTTCTTGAGACGCCCTATTTGACGTTTTCTGTTGCAGAATGCGGCGTTTGAAGCCTGGCGAGCCCCTGCCGCAGATTGACGAGATAACGGTTGGTCGCTGTTGGTGGTGCGGGGTTGGATTTGCTTCGTTCGTCCCTTCGAGACAAGCGGGGGGCGGAACGTCACTTGAGGGCCAGTCTTGGGAGGCGCCGGTCGCTCCATGTGGGGCGACATGGAAGAAACCCATTCACTCACGACGTCGAATGAACGCAAAGACTTTGGGGACATTTTAGTTGGCTGGCAATGCCTCGGAAGTGGAAATGCTCTTTTCGAACAGTATCTCGATGGGACGTTGTAACACTACATTTCAGCCCATATGTGCATAGCTACAAATATTCTTTTGGGACTTCGCGGCAACGTTGCTGCTGGATCAGTGGATCTTTGCATGCCCCAGAAGCCGCTCTTCGATCTGGGGTGTGTGTGCACTGTAATCAAAAGGGAGCTCGTTCTGGATTTGACAGCGCACCCCTGGTCGTGTCAGAGCCAGATCAGCGGCCCCAGAATCACTTCAGGCAGTGCACCATATCTGGTCGCTCCACGTAACGGCACAAGTTGATCGATGGCTCAGAGTGCCAGAAGGTTTGCTCACTCATCCGACCTAGTTCACTACCGTTGAGTCTACATCTGTCGGCCGCAAATCAACAAGCGGCGTGACTGAACCCGCTTTTCGCCGACCTCGTCCGGTCCACTCATTGTGTCGGCGGCCACTCCCAAGGCCTGGCGCGCACTGGCAAGTCTCGTCATGCTCGGCCATCAATTGGCCGTAACTGAAGAGGTCCTCTTCTGCTTCCCACGTCGGACAGGCGTAGCCATCCCACTTGACGGCGTA
>NW_026849889.1:0-1376 GCF_030869305.1 Colletotrichum tamarilloi
CTGTTTGCAGCCAATGGTTATCGAGGGCCACGATCTGTCGTCAGTATCAAGGTATCGCCTACCATTACATGCAGGGCTTGCTATGTCGAACGAGATATGCACGTGGGACTTTGTTCTACGTAGGGACGTTAAGAAACGGCAGCGAAAGCAGCTCCGTGACAACGTGCGGCTGACACTGAATGACGCGGACATAGATCCACGAGTTCGGCGTCTTCTGCAGTTGACACTGGATCGAATCCAAATCAAGAAAACTCGAAAGTTAGAGCATAGTTAAATTGGTGAAGATATCTGTATTCCAGTCTGTCAATTTGGATTTGCTGAATATCTCTCGCACCGTCTATGTCGTTCCAGAGATAAGTTCTTCCAGGCCATACCCCCAAAAGCCATGATGTCGAGGACTACCATCGTGCAACAGCTGCCGTTGCCGTTGGCATGTCACTAATGCGCCCAACATTAAAGTGCAGCATGACATAGTCAGGACACAGGAGAAGGGCCTGGCTTTGTAACATCTTGCATCCATCTTTGCTTCGCTTGTGGCGTATCTCTTCTTCCTTGAGTTCCATGGGTTCTGTCCCCACGACCTTTGCTCCTGTTGTGGGCTGAAGGAAGTCAACAGACCAACCACCGCCAAACGCGAACCATGCGTACGGATCGGTGAGCCTTGAAAACTAGAGTAGCGTTTTCATCCAACCAGCATTTAGAAGAGGGGCTCTCGCGGTTATTTAAATTATGCGGCGTGTCATCAGTTCAAGCGAGGCAAAGGCATCAGGTCATCCGATGCCGCCTTGTCCCACACAGGGCTAAGAGTCCGGAGAAGGCCGCAAAAACAAGCAACGGCCTCCTGATGAATCAAGCTACGACACATGTTCAGACTACACCGCATGAGTTCTTTGACAACGTATCTTAGTCACTATATCAAAAATAAATCTCCGTATTGTGCCACTACCTAGCCGACACGACGCTATTCAGCGTAACAATCTAATGCGATATCGAATCTCTTCAAATCCTCATAATCACCCGCTACATAAGTCGATCTCCTTCCTCATGTTCTGTCATATCGAGTACGGTGAAATATGAAGATCACTCTAGCCCTGTCTCGTTACAAAAAGGTAATCCCGTCTTTGGGGTGGAAGCACTTCGGCAACCTGATTTCCATGGTCTAGAACAACGACTGAATTCAGCCGTGCCTTGCTCTCGATAACGAGTGGAAAGATCGAAGATCTGGCTGATCTCTTCCTATGTCATGTCGTAGATCACCGTTCGTAGAGCCTCTTGCGTCCTATGCTGATGCTGGTTGAGGCTCACCCGCTGATCAACACAGGCGTTTTGCTCAGCCGAGAAGCTCATCAGAATCATGTTGATCAACTGAAGATTAC
>NW_026849890.1:0-1375 GCF_030869305.1 Colletotrichum tamarilloi
ACGGGGCCGGCTTGATGATGAACAGGGTCCACACAGCAGCCATGAACACGCTGGGCCGGCACCAATACTGAGTGAGCTTGGGCCATCCTCTGTCGGCCAGTTTGTCGACTACACATGCCTTGGCTCCGAGTCAACGGCGCGCACACTTCGTCAGTGGTCCAGTGCGATGTGCGAGCTAGGGGAAAGGGTAAGATGCACCACTTCGTTCCAACGACAATCGCTCAGGACGCCGGAGCACAGTTCCCTTCCGCAACCAAACAATCAAACGGTCCCGACAGACTGGTAACGAACATGACGGGCACGCTCGAGGTCGGGTTCTGTGTCCTGAAGCGCGATCACGGTATGACGCCGCCGGCGCGTCGCACCGTATTAAAGGCAAAGGCGTCGCCGTGGTGGTATGGAACCTGCTCGTGGTGTGCACACCAGTCTTTCATCGTTGTGAATAATCGCCCGTCATTCTGAACACCCTCGATCCTTTTCGCTCAAACTGACGTCATGTTTCCCCCTCGGCAACGGCCTCGGCGACTTGGCCAATCACAACGTCTACAACAGATGCAGCAGAATCCGGTCCGGCATCATGAAGTCAACCCGACGACACAAGCGGTCCGGGCTCTACAACGGCGCAGAGGGCCTTCCCGCAAAATCCAAGGCCGACAAGAGATGGACCCCTCAAAGCCATGTGTGGACCAGGCGTCGGCAAGTCCAGACGATTCCACTACTTCGCAGAACCGTGACCGGCACGAGGTTCAAACTGTAGTGTATGTGGCTATCCGGAGACTTCAACCTGACGCAAGGCAAACAAGAGGCTAACATGTCCAGCCCCCCGTCTTTGATGGGGGTTTTACAACAGGTTTTCGATCAGCTAGATTATGCTATCGTGGCGATTGACACCGCTGCCGACAACATAGAAAAGAAAGACGCGAGGCAGCTCAAAACAACTAAATGGCTGTGAGTGGATCTATTCCATCTTCCTAGCACAGGGGACTGACATGGTGCGAAGGGTGGACAACGTAGATTGGGAAGTAAACGGTCTTGCCATGGCAGTGGAGGCCACCGCCGCCCTGACGACGCCCTGGGATGGAATTGCGGGATCGAGTTGACGATCGCAATGATAGCACGCGTCTGGCTCTAGGTACTTCAGTTCATGTATATCAAACTGGGATGCGGCGTCTCTGCGTAGATATCAGGCCGGGTACATGCCCGCCTCCAAACAAATCGTCCGGTTTCTGTATCTGATCAACCGGCGCATCAATCTGGTGGGGTTGGGTGTTGCAACATGAGCAATTTTTTTCTTTTTCCCCTCGTACTCTCTTGCAACCCGCTTCTTTCGCAATCCGCGTGTGTGAGACACGGACGAGACATCGCCGACGACGTT
>NW_026849891.1:0-1371 GCF_030869305.1 Colletotrichum tamarilloi
GACGCGCGTGTAGTGTATGTAGCTTCTACTGTAGTGGGCGGATAAAGATGACGAATGATCAACTTGAGCACCTGCTGTTGTGCATTTGGTATCGAGCTCAGTTCTCCTGAAGTTATGTATGAATCTTAAGCTCTCCCATAATCGTCAAATACAGCTCCTGTCGCACTGTACATTGCCTCTGACTTAGGGCAAGGAGAGAGACGCTGCCGTTGAAAGCTATGCATGGACGCCTTCAAACACGGCCCAGAGCTCACTTCTCCACGCGCTTTCGCATGTCGCATCCACTCCGTATGTTTCTTGCAATGTACCTTGCAAACGGGTCGCCATGGCGATCTCCGGCAGGTTTTGTCTTTTTCAACGGGAAGAAGATCCGCTTTTGGAAAGCAACGTACAGTGTGAGCGCGACTGTGAGCTTTGGCGTCCGCACAGTGCCACAGGGATCAGAGCCGAATCGTATGCCTCTGGTAGTAACGAAGGTCAGCTGATCTAACTTGACTTCTGCGAGATAAGGCGAGATTTTTACTGCGACGACTTGCTGGCTGGAGACCGAGCGGCCGATCTGTTCATCGCCGGCGGTCATTGTGGCCCATCAGAGTCGCGGGTATGTTCTGCTTCTGATCCGACAGAAAGAGCCTAATAACTCTCCATATCGTGGCGTCAACCGGGCAGCCACTTTTCCTACAGCAGGAATCTGCACCAAAAGTCACAAAGAGGCGTTTGAAGCAGTGAACAAATCGGTCATTGTAATTTTGACTGGGTTGCGGAAAGCAAATTGTGGATGCTTGGCGTCCTCAGCTGCTGACGTGTGAGGAAGGGTCGTTCCGAACTTGGCCAGAGGCGGGTCCTGCACGACCTTCGGGTATTTGCGCCGTCATAACACATGCAGCCGCCGTCCTCGGAGCAGTCCTCGGAGCAAAATGCGTGCTCCTTATACGATTCTTTTTACTGGGGAGACAAAATCTTTCACTATTGACAAATGCAAGGTTCCCCGCCTTTTCACAGAAGAACAGACTCAGAGTGTCGAAGTAGACTGACATGCTGCAGCCACCACAATCATGCGACGACTGCAGAGCGTGTACTTCCCAATCCTACTCGCATGCGTTACTCTCAGCATGACCGCCATGACCGTGCTATCAAAAGCCCCTCCGACGAACACGTCAATGACGGCTGCATTTGCAGGCTTCTTTCTCTCTGCATCTGCGATCACAACACCCTTCATCGCAATCATCACAGTCATGCTCTCGTTCGCATCTGGTGGCACTGGCGATTCCCCTAGCTCTGGTCGAGTCATTGCATGGATCCCGGTTTTTCTCCTAGATTGTGCGTTCGTTCAGCTGATTATCGGAGCGGCTTTGTTTTTTGCGGAAACAC
>NW_026849892.1:0-1369 GCF_030869305.1 Colletotrichum tamarilloi
TACAAAGAGCTATGACTGTCGACCCGACTTCTACGCTGTGGTTAGGGTTCTGGTTGACTGGCGACGGGCCTTGCATAGGGAGCGCCATCTTGGCCAAAGAACAACCAGTCGTACCAGCTTGCGAAACTTGGTTTGAGGTGGAGTGGCGCGACGACCTTCAGTGGTGGTTTTCCAACAAGAAATGCCGACTGTCCCACCAAGGGCGTCTCAGCCCTAAGACCACTAAGTAGTGTTGGATCTCTCGTTGAAAGCGATGGACCTGGGGAGCCCCATCCCTGGTTTGTACTAATCAACCAGGTAAGCTGGGATAGTCCGTTCTACAGATCCGTTAAAGGGTCCGTAATCCATTTCGAGGTAGTTAAAGGATTCAATGTCTGAGATTCGAGACCCAAAGACGTTGAAGCTAGAATGGTGACCATCTCATAACCGGTTCATGTGACCCAGCGGACGGATCACCTGACTTCCAGCTGGTTCGAGCACACTTAAGAGCTTGCAGCAGTTGCTTCCAGATGAATAGAGTCCGAATTCAGCTATATCAGTCTATCCCCACGTCTCACTTTTGTCTATCAAATCAATCAAATGGACCACTTGCCGACTGCGTCCGAGCATGATACGAGTCGAATCGGCCCCGTGTCCCTGCTGAGGTCTGATTCCGCCGGCAGCCGAACAGTGTTATGGATTACCTGTGACCGGCCCTGATTGCCATAGCTGACGGTCTTCAACCTACTTGGAGCATATTCTGGACAGAACCATGGCCGCGAGAACCAGACTTTCAGGTGTTTGGAAGAATCGCCGTTATCAACAACTACGATATTCATCCATTGCGGTGATGGACTCCCACCCCTCTCTGCATGGATTCGTCGGCCTGTAATACTCAGCTCAGGACCCACGATAAAATTGCCTGTCTTACCTCTGTGAGTCCGCATAGCGCTGATTGCTAATATCTCACCAATCGACAGGATGCGGTGGTCCAGGGTTTTCGATCTCTCAGAACCAGCCCGTCGGTCCGTGAGGTTTGTCGATACAGTTGACCTCCAGGATCCGGAACACGTTATGGGACTGGACCGTTTACATGACCCGGTGCCGGTGGTCCGTAACAGATGGGGTGGAGTGGGCGCGCACTCACAGTTCTTGTGCGAGTTGCTAGGCGCTCTGTGATCAGAAAAAAACCAACATTGTAGATAGAGTAATACCTCGGTACTATCCTCCTCCTATTCTTGTACTATTCATGCTATATGAATGACTATTCAAAATACCAAAACTTCAACTGTGGAAAAGACTAAGAAAATCTTGTCTTCATTTAAGTGTTTTCATGTGAAGGAGCACAGATGAAATAGTAATCTATGTGTTGACTTGCTAGATGTTCGCT
>NW_026849893.1:0-1357 GCF_030869305.1 Colletotrichum tamarilloi
TCGGCTGTTCCCGCAAGGCATGCTGTAGCACGCGTTGTCTCGTGCCTGCCGACCCTCAATCCCGGTCCAGTCGACGCCGAAGTCCCTTGTGTGGGGAATCGGTCGCTCATAGAATTCGGAGTTCCTAGTTTACAAGCTCACTGATGTTTCCTAGAGCATCGACTGTAAGCTACGTGGCCCGTGTTCCTTCATCGTTTGTCAGCAATCAGAAACTCGCGAACAAAACTAGGAATATGTCGCTGCGCCACAGACGTGGCGCTGCCCATTACTGCCGTACGATACCGCCTATCATAAGACCTGCCCGTTTTGTCCGGTATCTTGATACGACTCCTTCTGGGTGTCACACTAAGACGCAACAAGCCACTTCCTTCCTTGTGTATCCTCCACTGACTTCCTCGCTTTGCGACTGAATATGATGTTAGCGTCGAACCTAGGCGCTATTGTACCCTCGTCCCTGCCATTCTGCGTTTGGGTCGGAATCGACGTTGGAGAAGTCGAGATTCGTGAGCTCTAGTTTCGCATCCAGGCTCGCCTTGGGAGCAACAGATGGATTCCGAGGCCTAGACCGATCCGTTGGGTGGCTGATTGGTCTGTGCGGTCGGAGCCAGGTCCGGACTTGCACACATGTGGCCCGTGGCCGGGGAAGGAGCCTCGACTGGCTGGCCACAACGACTTTGCAGGGCCATCGGGGCTGTGTGACACCTGAAGCCGAAAGCGCCCTCGAACTTGACGATCACGCGCTCCGCTTCTTTCACCTGATGCCACTGTCCCCGAGACACCACGAGTCCCTACACGAGTCTCTACGATGTGTCGCTGGCATCCCGCGTTCGCGATTGCAGATTCCGGTTCGCTTGAACCGACAACTAGTAGTGCAAGATAAAGACGACGTCTACCAGCAGGCAACCTATCGCGAATGAACTGTCGTATGGCCGAGTAACAAAGCTTCCTTCCGAGTCCAATGCAGCCGATCACATCTACTTGGTAGCATGCTTTCATCCGCGGTGGTGAATCTAGAATCTTGATCGTTCATTGACGTTGTTAGATCTATGTAACGGTTAAGTGAAAAAGAGGTCAACCCCCCACTCCCCCTCCCTTAACCTGATCTTCTTCTTACCCTCACCTCCGTGAAGGTTTGGCTGTCGCCCATGAACCCGACTCTGATCGCATCGCAAAGCCCTTGAGTAACGATCTTACTGCCAAGCTACATCTTGCTGTTTCTGACCTCAAGAACCGTGATGGCCCTTGGGCGCCAGAGTTAAATCAAAATATGGGCTTAGAGGAAAAACATTTCCCTTTCGAATGTCTTTGATGTCACTGTCAGACATTCGTGCCAATATTTCGGACTCCCAAGGAATTG
>NW_026849894.1:0-1357 GCF_030869305.1 Colletotrichum tamarilloi
GTCGCTATGACGCTGCCATGGCAGCCGCTTGTTGGGTCTGGCACACAGCGCGGAAAGCACCACAACTGTAACGGCGTTCACTTCGATGAAACATCCTGCAAGCCTTCAATCGTAACCACACACTCAACATACTAGGCTCTGTCGTCATTCGCTCAGTTCTGAAGATTTGAGCCGCGCCGAGACGAGGTTTCTTTACGACGCACTCTTCTCTGGGCGCCGGCAAGATCGATGAGTTTCCGCAAAGCATCGTTGTCGGAGCCCAGTCATCCTCGAAACCATCTGTGCCTGAAGCCATCTCTTATGTTCATCTCCCGGCTTATGAGGGCGCTTGCACTCGACTTGTAGCTAAGAGGATTCTTCGTGACTATCCATCCATCAATGCGATAATTCGATCCGCGGATGACAGCAGACCACCCCACTCGCTGCAAGTGTTGACATGGATGCGAAGGCAAACAGATCAACGAATCAAGAAAGCAGATGGTCTCTCAGATGTTAAGGGCCTTCTGCGCCTCAGATTACAGTACAGGGTCGGACTTTGTCCTCTTTGGTCGACCTGCCTGGTATTTTCCACTCGTCGTCCGCGACGCCAGCAAGTGAGGGCATGTTGACCGCTGGACCTCGTGGAAAGCTCCATGCGAAAGTCGAACAGCATCTTTCTGGCTGTCATCGCTACCAACGATCTGCTAGCTGATCAATTTGATATGACGAAGGCAAAGGAGCAAGACCCGACGAAGATCCGAACGCTTGGTGTGATAACAAAGCCAGACGTGTTCCTCGAGGTTCCTTTCAGCGAGGTGGAGTGTCCGAACCTTATCACTTTCTTCAACGACAAGAGACTGCTCACATGCGGGCTATTGGCCGGCAAATCCTCTGCAACCGCGCAGCATTTGAGGATGATCTCGGGCTCAGTGGAGGGTGAATCTCCCGCGTAAAAAGCCTGGTCCTCATTCGTCATCGCCAGCCGTGGAACAATCGCTATTCTGACTAAGCCGGGTCACGCTCTCCTCAGAGAGAAAAGCCTACCTTCGATTCTCGAAGACATCCAGAACGGCCGTGAAGGCATCAAATCCAGCGTGGCCGGGCCTTACCCCACTAGTGTACAATCATGACCATTTGTTGCTTCGTTTTCTGCATTTATGACCAGCGTTTCTGAGGTCAAGAAATGCAATGTGCTTCAAAAACTCCAAATATGGCGGTCGCTGCCTGATCTAGACTAAATTGTGGAGCTATCACGATGAGTTATAGTGCGCATTGGCAGAGAGGTATTGAGGTGGATGTGGATGCACATCGCTTTCTAAGAGATGGCACTATGTGGAGCACCGGAAACATCCAGTACGCTCCCCTAAAGGGAAAGCGA
>NW_026849895.1:0-1340 GCF_030869305.1 Colletotrichum tamarilloi
CGGCACATCGACGCCGGCCTGGCCATAATGGCCACGATGGACGGGCCGGAGGTGTACAGGGTCAGGGCGATAAGCCGGCGCCTCAGACGGCTCCTACGGGACCCCCCGGGTAACGATAATACCCATATAAAAGAACAGATTATGCTGGACCTGGCTGCCCACGCGGGCTGGCACCAGGAGGTCCTGTGCGCGTTGGAGTGGGTGAAGCTCGCCCTGTAGGCGGCTGGAACTTGGGAGGACTTCACGCGGCGGAAGGTTGGGAGCTGTTGATGAAAGGGAGACAATGGTCGAGTCGGTTGACTGTTTTGATTAGTAGTTAGGTATGGAGCGCAATATACCCAGTTTTCCCCAATACGTAATACACGGTACGGCCCCGGCGGATTGCTCCGTCGGGGGGATATAAATTTCTATATAAGTATAAAAAAGAGGTTCTAATTATAAGTTAGGCTAGTTATAATAATTATAAATAGGGCCCTTAATTAGCCCCTGCGTAGTTGGCCGTATGCCGCGGTCGAATTAGACTTTTAATCCGATAATCTAACTCCGTATAAAGCTTAAGAGATTGACAAGGCAATAGACCGGTAAGGGAGCTCGTATATAAGGTTAGCAAAACGCGAAATCTATGCTTAGTACGTAAGATTGTTGATTTTGAGATTTTAAACGTACGGAGACAGAACCCATCTCGCTTTCGCAAGGTTCCGGCGGCGACAATGAGCCGAATAGCACAGTGAGCCATTTGAAACTCGCTAGTAGCTCTTCATTCCTCAGTGCTGGGTGCGATGCCCTGTCAATGTAGTTACCTATTATATAATGTTCGACGTTCCTCAGAGTCAGTGACAAGGTCTTCCCTCCGTACTCCGTACTCGGTAGAGAGAAGCCTAATATCCGCATATTCGCCCGGGGTTCTCAGGGGGGGGAGCTAATCGACAGAGTGGACATTGTGGGTTGAAAATCGCCGTGTCGACGCAAGGACCTCTTGGCTCTGTTCGGAAGGTGGGCAGCAGTGTCTCCAAAGAATCAGAGATGAATCGGGCATGGAAATCGAAGTATTTGGGGGGGGGGGGGGGGCTCAACGAGTTTGGTGTAGGGAGTAAGGTAGTGGTGATGTCCCCCATCAGCATTCTACGGATTCACAGGGTGGGCAGACAAAATGAGGGCAGAAATGAGACGGAAACCCGAGAAATGCGGGAATTGCTCCAAGAGTCCAGGAGGTCACTGTTTAACTCCATCGTTTTGCATTACTAGAGGATTGCCGCAGTACATGTAGACGCTACCCTGCCCTCGAATTCCGCACTGTTCAACCTCAACCCTTTTCTCTCCCATCCTTTCCTCCATTCCAC
>NW_026849896.1:0-1337 GCF_030869305.1 Colletotrichum tamarilloi
GCTGAGACCACTAATGGCTGCGTTGTGGAACACCAGCCAACAGGAACAAAGCACCACACCTATCAAAGCCATGCGGATTGCCCAGTTTCGAGAAGCAGCCAAGGTCGTAGACCTTACCTCGAACGGCATTCTTCCCTTTTTTCCACGATGCTTCAAACCGTGGGATTATGAGGGCCTGTACGTTCCCTCCTGGGACGAGTCAGCAGATAGCTCGCCAGAGAACATCTCAAGCTCGTCAGAGTCCAGCTCACAAGATGAATGGGAAGAGGAGATATAAAGGGACACAAGTAATGATCTCCATGGTAGGCGTGGTGGAGCTTTTTGTCATGTCATCTGCGAGCAATAACAAACCTCAGACCTGACGCTTGATCAATGATTGTTACGACCCGCGAAAGATCATGTGGTATTCGCTGTGGTTGTGTTGTCGACCAACCAGCGTGCACGACTCGATGATTTTTGCCTTGCCCAAGCAAGCTTCAAACGGCGTCACAACGGGATGAGGTTGTATCAGCTAGCCCAGAATCTCGTTTGTTTCATACCATATTGCCTATCACGGAGGTGCTCTCGGATAAGCGTGACTTGCCTCCTTTTTTATCCGTGACCCTTTGTCTGTGCAAACAAATAAATTGTGCAACCCATTATGAGCCAAAATTGTAAAGAGCTGAAAACAAGTCTGCCTTCGTTCTGGGGACTGCATGGCGGCGCATTATCCGCCACGACCTACCCATATGTACCAGAAAAGGTCGTAGCTTACTTCGCCAGGCAAAGGCAAGCAGGGTTCCGCCGCAAGCAAAGATTGATGGCTTTTAATAAAGCCCAGGTCATACAGTACGGCACTGACTCCCCGCACTAGGGCCTAGATCTCTCCCGATCAAACCCCAAAATCACCCGCCAATGACGCCAACTCAAACAGCATCATCTACCCAGCTCACCTCCATCCAGGCCTGCCAGCTTTTCTCGGCATGTCCCGATATTCCCGAAGAAAGCAACATTGGTTGCCAACACAGCCTTGGCACTCGAACCAGGCATATCTGTTACGGAGGTTTGCCGACACATCTGTCATGACTGCCATTACTTGGTGGTGGCAGATTCACATGCCGTAAGCGTACTGCCACGCTAGGAGTAACCAAAAGCGCAAAGATACATACATAATTTATCACGCCCAGGCTAAGCTAGCCAGGGCTCGCATGATCATCTACACATTCTCCGCCTTTGTTCGGATTCTTGCCTCCCAGAAGCCCATACAAGTCATTAAGGGATAACGCAGGCCACTTTGTATGAAGCGAATGCCGCTTTTCGCAACCGAACTTGCGTACAGACTGACTGGTCTTGACTTG
>NW_026849897.1:0-1336 GCF_030869305.1 Colletotrichum tamarilloi
TACACAAGCATAGGTCGAGGACCAGGGAGGCGTGTGCCTGCGCTCCTGCACTTCAATTCGTCCCAAAGATCCTGTGGGTGTGCTCTTTCCATCCTTGTCGGTGCACTGAACAGGAGCATGGTGGGTCACGGCAGACTTCGTCTTACGGACAGAGCCGCGCCGGTGTGCCTCTCTAAGATGTGTACAAACCACGTCTCCCCCAACCACCTGCAAACTGTGGTCTCCATGCAGAGACGTAGGAATTCCGGCTGGAGCGGTCTCATCTGGAGGCGACCGACCAGGATTCAACCACGCAGGCGTGCCTTGACTATTGAAGGGGCGGCGCTCTTTGGTAGCTGCAGGTACTTTGCGCGCTACCAGTCTGACCCCGGATATTTTTGACAGCGGAGTTGCCTGGGCGCCAGGATTTGAGCTGCTTGAGCACTGTAGGGCGCTAGCTGTTGGAACTACCCATCCGTCGCCCTCGTCCCAGGACATTTTTCTCTTTCACGCCTGCTTTGCTATGGGCACACTTTCTTTTTCATGTTTCGCAAGTGATCATTACCTTGATGTTCAGAGAACTGGTTATAAGACTTGAGCAATATTCTTGGCCAGGCTTGTTTACAACGACTTCACATAGATACATCGCCTAGCAATGGTTTATGAGTGTATCTCGAGGATACTTCGGAATTCGAAAACAAGCTGGTTATGTTGAAGAGTGAACACATGGCTTCTCATGCTCTTGTTCCTATTTACGTGCCTCAATTATATTTCAACTCTGCTCAAGATCTCATTTCTGCACTCGCCCATGAACAGTTCTTTGTCATTGGCCCTACGGCCGACCGCAAATACTGGGAGGTCGCTGCCCCGCCGGAGCTGCTCCAATTTTTCCACCTCAAAAAGGTCCATTTTGAGATGAATTTGCAATACGAGCTTTTCGTACCTCATCCTGCCGACGTTCTAGAGCTGGGTCATGACAGAGCAGTGATGCTGGCGTGAGCTCGTTTTATCCGCGGGGTTTTCAAGAGTGTTGCCACCGAACAGGTTCCCGCGCTTACATCGTTTCTTGAAAGACGTTCACAATGCTTAGCTACGCCAATGAAGTGGGCAATGCTGGCATGCCGTCTCTGGGTGAGAACACTAAGGCCGAAAGCACACTCCTTTGAGCCGGCTGATCCTGACTGTGAGCAGAGATCCTCACTTGAGGCCCGCTGCCGCTTCTACGGAGTCCTCGCTATATGCAGGAAGCTGCTCGATAGTAGCATGATCGCTATACCAATTCTTGAAGAGAATGTCTATCTGTCGCTTCAGAACAGAGCTCTTGCTCCATTATGCGAGGACTTCAGTGAGCTTCATT
>NW_026849898.1:0-1333 GCF_030869305.1 Colletotrichum tamarilloi
CGATCCCAATACGAAGTTCGCGAACATCAGGGATATCCATCGGGCTCAAATCGAAGCGGGTGAAAAGGAGGTTATCACGGCTGAATCCAGCGACTCTGAATGCCCTAGTGAGGCTGGCAGCTGTATTGTAGTGGGTGTGGTTGAGGATCAATAGTTAATAGTAATGAGGAGGTTGGGTTGTGATCCCATCGTTTTTGTGGTGCCAGAAACAGGGGGGTGCCAGGAAGTGGGTATGTTGACTTAGTCCATTTTGCCAGTGGTTTTGGTGAGGATTCCTCATGCATAGAGCTTGCCAGTGAGCGGACCGGGTCTACATCGATGCCTCGGAATCAATTTTGAAGCGGTACGAGACCAACAAAACATTTCGTTCAATGTATAAGTAAAGACATCTTTGATGATCGAAGGCGCGAACGGTTTCCGACTATGTAAGTGGTTGAAGAGAATGGCAAACGGTCTGGTCGGCGTCAGGTAACATAAGGAGAGCGGCACACCAAAAGTACGCATCGTGTAGGGCGATAGAGTACTCCATAGCTGTATGTAGCAGAATGGGCTTTATTGTAAGTACATTCCTCCGCCTGACAGCTACGTTGTCGCACTCAACCGCTGCTTACGCTAGATTGACCTTCAACGACGCTTCGAGATCTTCTTTCCGTGTAGTCCAGTGGTGATCTTGCTACCGGGACAGGGTAGGTCGCTTTCTTCCAAATCTTAGCCTAGGGGGTAACCTCGGAGGATCATAGGTTGATTGAACATACCAACTCAGCTCTGGACCAGGGGAACTCGGGCTTATCGGAAGACGTGTACTCATAGTGCCTGCTTTTGAAGCGGACTTGGACGTACACGTCGGCTCCATATCGTCGTCGCATCTGCTCATAACGCCACATGATGTTTTTGACCGCTTTGTCGCAGTTCTCGTTGGTTCTGTCCCTTTTCTTTGGTGGCTGCCGACGAAAAGTCATGATGATTTGTTGGACAATACGGACTGCGACAGGCGCCGGCCAAGTTCTCTGCACGCTAGTGAGGCAGCGACTCTGTCTTGCTGCGGCAGTAAGATTAAGGTTTCCGGTACAGTTTGTATAGTATTGATCATATGTTGCTTCCTCTTGGCAACACACTTCATCTTTTTGGACTTGACCCACACAGGCTGGGCCCATAGTCGTTCTGACTGTGTACATGCGATCATGATCAGATGTGCGAGAATGAATACTGTGAAAGCCGGTTATGGATGCTTTGGAGTAGCTCTCAATTACGCGTTGCCACTCGCACTGTCGTTCGCCATCCTGACCCATATTTTCGTTTGCAAACCAGTCGCTATAGCCATGACCAGAGGTTT
>NW_026849899.1:0-1326 GCF_030869305.1 Colletotrichum tamarilloi
TCTCAGACGGGACCACCTTCATCGTCTCAGACTTTTCTTGGCTACGACCAGATCTGGCGCTGAATCTGGCGCTAGTACCTTGGGGTTAATAACGTATCTTTCTCATCCACTTCTGTTTTTGACGACTGGCGCAACTCTGGTTGTAGCAGTAGAAACTGTTGCACCGCTTTTGACCCTTCCAACAGGGGTTGAACACTGCACTGGGAATCACGAACTCCGTCGTTGCAGCCAAGACCGGCTTCCAAAAGTGGAACTGTGTTTCTGGCGCGTTGGAAGCTGATTGCTCCCGTCGAAAGGATACGGCACACAAAGACCTATTTCAGGCCGCCGCAGAAGCCCATGATTGTTGCTTCTCAAAAGTAGGAAATGAAACTTATCTTCTACAGTAATGTGCACATGTCATTTCCTCTTTTACAAACATTAACAATGTTTGAGAAGCTGAAAGTTGCTGTGATGGACCCCTGTAAACCTCTGGTAATAGCTGTGGCGACTTGTTTGCAAGCAAAATGTGGATCGGGATCATTAGATACAGTGCGAGTAACAGCACGTGTTCAAGAGCTACTTGAAAGTATCCATAACCGGCTTCCACAGCTGCCATTCTCCCACTGTCAATCATGCTGATGTGTACACAGTGAGGCTGACTTTCGGCGCAGCCTGTGTGGGTCAAGTTCAGAAAGATGAAGTGTGTTGCCAAGAGGAAGCAACATATGATCAATACTGTAGCTGGTACATACACCGACGCAATCAAGACTTTCACACATGAGGAGCCTGCGTCGGCTCTTACAGTAAGATGCGGTGTCCTAGCACTAACCAAACTGGTTCTACCACCTGGTTCTACCACCTAGTTCTACCACCTGGTTCTACCAAACTGGTTCTACCACCTAGTTCTACCACCTAGTTCTGTTGGTTCTTGCACCTGGTTCTACCACCTAGTTCTATCAAACTGGTTCTACCACCTAGTTCTACCACCTGGTTCTACCAAACTGGTTCTACCACCTAGTTCTACCACCTAGTTCTACCACCTAGTTCTATCAAACTGGTTCTACCACCTAGTTCTACCACCTAGTTCTATCAAACTGGTTCTACCACCTAGTTCTACCACCTGGTTCTACCAACTGGTTCTACCACCTAGTTCTACCACCTAGTTCTACCACCTGATTCTACCAAACTGGTTCTACCACCTGGTTGTATCAAATTGATTCTACCCCTTAGCTCTACTACCTGGTTCTATCACCCGAAAGTTACAATCAATCAGTGACAAAACTCATGAGCACAGACTTCCCTCCAGCACTGCTTTCTTTGCAGTATCAGTACGAGATTCTATTT
>NW_026849900.1:0-1317 GCF_030869305.1 Colletotrichum tamarilloi
CAAATCTGGTGGGGTCGGGTGTTGCAACATGAGCAATTTTTTTCTTTTCCCCCTCGTACTCTCTTGCAACCCGCTTCTTTCGCAATCCGCGTGTGTGAGACACGGACGAGACATCGCCGACGACGTTTCCTGACCGCACAGGGGTCTGGGACTTGTGGGTAATAAGGTTCTGCGCCGTTACCGTACTGTCGGGTCGAAGCAGGGGCGCAAGCGCCCTTTGCAGAGTCTTCGTTGGCCTGTGGTGACGAAGGAGGAAATGAATCCGTGGACGAGGGTCCGCCTGGATCCTTCAGCACCTTACAATCCCGGCAAGGACCCTGGTCTGCCTATCAGACCTGAGAAAGGTACGGGGCCGCGGGGGCTGGCTATCTCCGAATGTCTGTTGGAGGACGCAGAACATCCGTTCTTCGAGGACTGGGCCAGGAACGCATCTCCTTCGGACATGACAGCCAATCAGTGTGCACGGCCAAGGATGATTGGTGACGCAAGAGTCAGCACCGTATCGGGATGCA
Organism: Colletotrichum tamarilloi; assembly: GCF_030869305.1. Taxonomy (NCBI): domain Eukaryota; kingdom Fungi; phylum Ascomycota; class Sordariomycetes; order Glomerellales; family Glomerellaceae; genus Colletotrichum; species Colletotrichum tamarilloi. The sequence goes on from NW_026849900.1 coordinate 513, forward strand.
GGTGTCCTGAGGAGGCAGGTATCCTCAAAAGGCAGGTGCTATGCAGTGATGTCCAGGGTGTCGCATGTGTCAAGTGTCATGTGCCGTTCTCTCACAGTCACAATAACGCTGTTTTGACGGCATGGCAAACGGCCCCAGCCCGGAGAGTAGACCACCTGCGCCAAGGATCGCTCAGAATCCCCAGTGCATCCGCTCCATATCCAAGACCGGATCCAAGTCCCGGGAAATGAACGGTCCACGAATGCTTCAATACCTAGCTTCGAGCAAACACTCTTGTGCAGGGAAGCCCCGCTTATTCTGTTGTACCGGCTTGCTAGCAGCATGCAGGTGTAAAGTTTGTTGGTTCGTCGACCTTACGAGGCACGATTAGGGATAACCGAAGTGTACGCAGTGCTGGCTTCGTGCGCTGCGCTTGATTGATTGACTTGTTTATTGATTGAGCTATCTCATGACTCGTGGACCGCGGCTTTGTCGGAAGTCGACGTCCTTGTTTTAGGAAATGATTGCTCATCGCTCCATACTCTTGCAGTGCTTTGCTTCGCGATCTTGGCTCATTCTCGACCATCTGAGGGACAGCGCAACCCATACCGCACAGTCGTCCAGGATGACGACTATTGTCGAAAACCTGTCGGAATGCTTGAACTGCAACAGACACCAGTCAAGTCGTTTACCACCCTCGCGGAGTGTCTCCTGATAGCAGCCAAAGCTGCCGGCGCACAATAGCAGACCTCGATCCGTTCCGAGAGGTGGATAGTCGTCGTTGGCAGGAATTTGACTACGGCCAATTGCAGTGTGGTGTTCTCTT
>NW_026849901.1:0-1313 GCF_030869305.1 Colletotrichum tamarilloi
GTCTTCTGCTGCGTGTCGCGTTCCATCGGCTTGATATTGGTGGGGCGGTCTCTCCAAGGCATCGGCGGTGCTGGCATCATCGTCTTATGCCTGTTGATTTTCACCGACTTTGTCCCTTTGCCGGTCCGACCTACGTGGTACGGCGTAGTGTGAGGACCCTCCCTCTCGGGCTCGTTCTTCCTTCCGCTGACCGCGCCGTTCATCTCTAGTCAGGCAGCATGGGCGTTGGGCAACTGTGCCGGTCCTATACTAGGCGGCGTCATCGCTCAGCACACAACTTGGCGTTGGATTTTCTACATCATGTTCCCATTTTGCGCGGCTGGACTTGTTCTCGTGCCCTGGCTCGTCAACATTGCGTCTCCGGCTGATGAAATGCGTAAGAAACTCGAGGACATGGACTGGCTGGGGAACTCTATGTTCATCGGCTCGGCCACCTTGTTGCTGGTGGCCGTCTCCTGGGGAGGTTTGCGCTACAGTTGGGGCAGCGCAGGCACTCTTGTGCCATTGCTGCTCGGGGCAGTCGGTATGGCGCTGACTATCATCTACGAGTCATGCTTCGCGATGTCCCCGTTCTTGCAACGCCGACTTTTCCAGACCGCCAGCTCCATCGCGACGTATGTTTGCGGCGCCATCCAAGGCCTCGTGGTAAGAGCGATATGATACCAAGCGCGCAATGTGACACGCTGACAGTGACCACAGATGTACGGGCAGCTGTATTACGTGCCCCTGTACTTTATGGATGTCAAGGGGTTTACTCCGGTCCAGACCGGCGTCGCACTCTTCCCCGTCATGTTCACGCTGGTGCCGGCATCCATCATCACCGGTCGACTTGTCACGGTATTCAACAACTACCAGTGGCCGATCTGGGCTGGCTGGGCTCTGGCCACCGTCGCCTCCGGGCTGATGATGCTGTGGGACGTCGAGACGCCGACGAAGGCATGGGCGCCGACGCTCGTCCTTCTTGGTCTTGGCCATGGCTCCATTTTGAACGCGCAGAACATGGCGTCGCACGCTCTCTGCGACAAAGGCGACGAAGCGATCGCCACGGCGATGTACGCCTTTCTCCGACAGTTTGGCATGGCAATCGGAGTGGGCGTCGGCGGATCCACTTTCCAGAATGTGATGCTGCGCAAGCTAGAGGACGATGGCTTGGCCCCCGCAGGTACGCACGGGGGTGCCCATGCTATTTCCTCCCTGTTCGCCGCGACCGACGACGCTGAGCTGCGATCCAAGATCGTGGATGCGTACGTGTATGGCCTGCGAGGCGTCTACGGACTGTATGTCGGCGTATCCGGATTGGCGCTCTTGATGAG
>NW_026849902.1:0-1306 GCF_030869305.1 Colletotrichum tamarilloi
CACTTTTCTTGATGGAACGGACAGCTTGAAGTAAATTCAAATTTCTTAGGTCCCGATTCTGTGGGATCATTGCCTGAAAACGCTTCTGAAGCTTGTCGAGACTTTGCAGTAGCAGAAGCATAGTTCAGCATTGACCTATATCACATGTTTACACTGTCCCAGGGCCCCAAGCCCATCGTCACAGCGAGTCACACTGGTATGTACCGGCGAGCGCATTGCCACAAAGCCTCTGACGACGACAGAAATGTCATATTGCGTCGCTGCAGAATGTAAAAGACTTGGCCCCCTGATGAACCCGATCAAGCTTGTCTAAGCCTGCTTCTACTACGTACGTCATCTGCTCAGTCCCTCAATTAATGCCAGCCATCGACCACAGCGCATGACTTGAGGATCGGTCAGCCGCGTATCAAGCGGCTTGCAAGTGCATTGTCTGGAATCTGCCCATTATTGGCGCTCCCCGAATGGTTCTGACCCATGCCAAAGCCGTCGATGGGCAATATGAGCACATCCCCGCACAATGTCGGTCTTTCCAAGTATGAAAAACTCATGATGTCCGTCAAATCTGAGTTCATAGATTGCAAGTAGTCAAATATAACTTTTGTCCACACTGCAGAACCGGTGATGTACGAAATATCGGAGCTGCTAGGCCTGTCTTTTGCCTCGTCGACTCCGTTTTGGACCATAGGACGCCTCATGGACGTGACCACCTGGGAAATCATGCTGTGGATAACCGGATGCCCAGGTGCAGCAGCAATTGTCGAATGGGCAAACTGCAACGGGTAAGCTTTGTCCTTTTGTGGCGCATGGTCTTGCTGATCGTATATGATGCCGACAACTAAGCGGACATGACTCTGCAGATGGCCTGGAACCCATGTATCAATGGGCTTCAGGGCGACAGTGTCTAGATCGGTATAGATTCCGCCTCCAGCTTCCAGGAGGAGATATCGAAGCAGACTAGACCCCATACCAGCATTGCCCAGTTGCTCGTACGTGTGATAAACATCAGAGGTATTACCGTAGTGTGACTTCACAAAGCTGTCGCTGCTTTTGCCGTCGACCAGAGCGCTGTGGGGTCTCAGCTCGTGCTGTACAGAGACAAAGCCAACTTACTACGTATGTCCTCCGTTGAGGGCCAGCCACGTGCTGATGTGCTCCATCGTCGTCCATCTCACGGAGTCATTCATGCCGTTGGCTTTCGGTAAACTGATCTGCCAGATATGGGGCGGTATGGAGTGCTCTGACAGTGAAGGAGACCAAGAATATTGATGATGCTCGTTGGCGCATGAGATCGACGTTCTATAGAGCA
>NW_026849903.1:0-1300 GCF_030869305.1 Colletotrichum tamarilloi
AGGTAAAGTGGTTGAATGGAAACAACCAGAAAACGTTCGAGACGCGGTCCACAGTCAGGTCGGTTTTCGGCATGAAGCCAATGGCCGCTGTCCGAGACTATACGATCGGGGACCGAGTCATTCTCGCGAAGGGTACGGTTATGCCAGCCGCCGATCTGGCCATCTTCGCAGCTGCCATCATCTCTTGGGATCGTCATGAAGAGTGGAAGAGGGGTGATCGTAAGAGAGAAGAGCGCAGCCCTACGCCTCACGATCCGCTGGAGGTGACAAAGACCAAGCGCGGCGCGAAGAAAGCGGCCAAGTGACGGAGGAGCTGGTTAAGCGCGTCTCGTTTCCGCGATGAAGCCCGATGATCTTAGGGCATAAATCGACGTTTGGTTGCCTGGATCGTTGTGTCGAATGTTTCTTCTCTTTCCTGGTCCTGACCCTTTCCTTTTTCCTCAGCTAGATAGTGCAACAATTGGAATTCGGGTCCTTCTGCATTTCACCATGTTTGTCCCCTAGTCTATCTCGCAATCGCAAATTCACCCACTCTAAGACAAACCCCTAAACTTAGCCGTTCCCTTACTCCTGCCTTAATGCACCACGGAATCAACTCCTATATCCGAGACAGGAAATATCGGGGCGTCTGTGTTATGTGTTGGCTGTTTTCGCAAGAGTCGTTTGACTTGATCACGTACTCTGATATTTCTACCAGTCATATACTGGTCTTGACATGCATTCCATATCTCAAACGACGATTCAGTTTCTGCTTCTAACTGCGGACCGTATACGTCGTTGCTATTTACGTAGAGCTTGCGCATGCAGCCGATGCGGGGACAAAGAGAATACACTAGCTTTCGCAAAAGACATAAAACCACTTGTACTTGAGAATTGACCATGGAATGAATCTTGGCATTTGTGTATGTAACCTAACTCCCGTCGTCTAGGTCGGAGCAACGATCTACAATTTGTCCGAAAGCATCTGGCCCATAAACAAATGTCATTGACTGAGCTATGTTCTCTCCTATGCTTTCCCTTCCACCCTACGCAGCATCGTCCTCTTTCACAGTATCGTCTCCTTCCTTGAACGTCCACGTCCTTAGGTGGTCAGGGCAGGTACCGTCCGGAAGCTCTGCGATGAGCATGTCAACGGATTCTCTGGTTTGAATTCCCGAGGTGCCATGCGAGGACGAGAAAACGAACTGGAGGTCGTCCACGGGCTTCGAAACGTCTTGTGTGGACAGAAAGCTCGACTCCTGGACTGCACTGTTTTCCGAGACGAAAAGGTTCGACGGAACACTCATTCGTCCCTCTTTGG
>NW_026849904.1:0-1298 GCF_030869305.1 Colletotrichum tamarilloi
CCAAAGAGGGACGAATGAGTGTTCCGTCGAACCTTTTCGTCTCGGAAAACAGTGCAGTCCAGGAGTCGAGCTTTCTGTCCACACAAGACGTTTCGAAGCCCGTGGACGACCTCCAGTTCGTTTTCTCCTCCTCGCATGGCACCTCGGGAATTCAAACCAGAGAATCCGTTGACATGCTCATCGCAGAGCTTCCGGACGGTACCTGCCCTGACCACATCAGGACATGGACGTTCAAGGAAGGAGAGGATACTGTGAAAGAGGACATGCTGCGTAAGGCGGAAGGGAAAGCACAGGAGAGAACATAGCTCAGTCGATGACATTCGTTTATGGGCCAGGTGTTTTCGGACAAATTTCAGATCGTTGCTCCGACCTAGACGACGGGAGTTAGGTTACATACACAAATGCCAAGATTCATTCCATGGTCAATTCTCAAGTACAAGTGGTTCTGTGTCTTTTGCGAAAGCTAGTGTATTCTCTTTGTCCCCGCATCGGCTGCATGCACAAGCTCTACGTAGATAGCAACGACGTATACGGCCCGCAGTTAGAAGCAGAAACTGAATCGTCGTTTGAGATATGGAATGCATGTCAAGACCAGTATATGACTGGTAGAAATATCGGAGTACGTGATCAAGTCAAACGACTCTTGCGAAAACAGCCAACACATAACACAGACGCCCCGATATTTCCTGTCTCAGATATAGGAGTTGATTCTGTGGTGCATTAAGGTAGGAGTAAGGGAACGGCTAAGTTAAGGGGTTTTTCTTAGAGTGGGTGAATTTGCGATTGCGAGATAACTAGGGGACAAACATGGTGAAATGCAGAAGGACCCGAATTCCAATTGTTGCACTATCTAGCTGAGGAAAAAGGAAAGGGTCAGGACCAGGAAAGAGAAGAAACATTCGACACGACGATTGAGGCAACCAAACGTCGATTTATGCCCTAAGATCATCGGGTTTCATCGCGGAAATGAGACGCGCTTAACCAGCTCCTCCATCACTTGGCTGCTTTCTTCGCGCCGCGCTTGGTCTTTGTCACCTCCAGCGGATCGTGAGGCGTGGGGCTGCGCTCTTCTCGCTTACGATCACCCCTCTTCCACTCTTCATGACGATCCCAAGAGATGATGGCAGCTGCGAAGATGGCCAGATCGGCGGCTGGCATAACCGTACCCTTTGCGAGAATGACTCGGTCCCCGATCGTATAGTCTCGGACAGCGGCCATTGGCTTCATGCCGAAAACCGACCTGACTGTGGACCGCGTCTCGAACGTTTTCTGGTTGTTTCCATTCAACCACTTTACCT
>NW_026849905.1:0-1291 GCF_030869305.1 Colletotrichum tamarilloi
GAAGAGAAGATATGCGCCAGTATCTCCGAACCAACGTGTGGCTGCGGGAGCTTGATTACCAGCCGGCCGGCTGATACGTCTGACACTTTGTATCTGGCTCGTCTTTCTTCTAGCTGGCAATGGATGTTTGAGGGTTTCTATACCATGATTGTTGCAAGACTCGTCTAGCTTCGGGACTAATACATCGAATTATGCGGGGGAAAAACGGAAACGAGGGAAAGGACAAGCCCTACATATGGATATCCATAACGCGATCGCGCAATAGTTCCTGTCGCGACGTTCGGTTTTCAGAGGTGATCTTATGTAGAGCCCCCAGTGTGACTAGCTGATCTGGATACCGCACAAGACTGGGATGGCATCCGCCATCCGCGCCCGTCAGTAGCGCCGACTAAAAAGGGGCCACGTGTGTTAGCTCAATGTCTGGAGGCATCACAACTGGACTTGGGCCGGAAGGCATCGTGAGTATATGGGGTGAAAGGGGAATGATCGCACTTAGGTGCTGTGCCTGGGATGCTCTCGAGATCCAGCCACTGCAGCAGACCTAGTCAAGTCAAGCGACCGGGCCGGTTGCGGGGAAACAGCGCCCCACGATCGGATTTGCCATCGGAACTGAGGTGGAGTCGGCAGACGGGAGCGACCATAGCCGCACCGGCGTGGAAGTTGCTTTGTCTCCCCTGTTCACTTTGTGCGAGACGCGGCCGGTCGCGGGTCGGAGGCGGATCGGGTTGCGGCAATGATGGGAAGCTAGATCCGGGCTGCGGTGTACATAGAGAAATGGAACTATTACGGGCGGGGCATCGCCGGCGCGGTAGCATTTGCCTTCGAAGTTTGCGGGGACAACACGGTGGTTCAAGGGGATGGAAACGTCTTTTGCAACGTCGTTCGACCCAGCACCAAATGGCTGCCCTCGAGAAGTGGATTGCCAGGGGCCGTGAACACGGGGAGGGAGACGTGGTGCACAGACAGTCATCGACAGAACAATTTGATCACCAATCCTCAAGCAACACACCCCTCTACACACTCGCCGCCGACCGCAAAATTGGCTTCAGCCACCCCATGAGAAGACGTTGCCGAGATACAACTTCGAGATGGCCGGCGATGCATCGCAAGAAGCGATGTAGGCGTAGCTCAGGGGGGCCAGGGGAGCTTTTTCGACAGGGCCAAGAGAAGCTCCGTTTTGGACTCGCCGCTCATTGCCGCTCTAGCCCGAGGCTCGCTCGGTGTCATTATGTTTTCCTCGGCGAGACGTTTGTATTCTAGCGCGCAATGTGGAAATAGCAAGGCCCACCTC
>NW_026849906.1:0-1289 GCF_030869305.1 Colletotrichum tamarilloi
CCCCGGCAAACAGTTGAGGGGCGACGCCCACGGGCCTCCCACCAAGACCACATTCTCACGTTCCATTCTGCTGCTGCCTGGACAGCTTGATACGCCCCCTGTTCTCCATGTCATGAATGCAAACCTAACAAATACATTTGGCGCGTCTCAAGACAGGCTTTCTCCTGCTCTACCTTACCGCAGCCATGATATGCTCGTCCAAATCTTTCCAGGGGTGGAAGGAACTCTTATGCCCAAGATCACGACACATTAAATCTAGAGGCTCGCCCCATCGAAGCCACGCCATGTCTCCGGCCAACATCACCCATTACCTAGCTACGCTTGACCCACGCCTTATTACAAAGCCCTCGACTGCAAAGAGGAACGTTTTCTACTTGACCAACTGACTTTGGCCGATGACAATGACGCTATCCATCGATCCAATCGTCCAAAATGACAGCGGACCGTTTGGAGAAGTAGAAACCCACTCCAACCTCATCGGACGTAGGAGCGGGGCTGAAAACTCGCCGCTGCTTGTATCATACAACAATCGCGATCCCAACGAGACGTCCAACGCCCGCAACCACTCCATCTATGTCACGGCCAAGTATCTATCTCGCGTCGCCGTCAAGTGCTTGTGTCAAACCTGGCACGTCACGAAGGTGTCGCTCTGTAGCTGTGAGTGACCCATTTGCCCACGGTTTGGCGAGGCCTCCGACGATGCACTCTCATTCTCACAAGTCACTTGTGCTGCAGCTAAACTCAATCTCCTTCTACCCATGCTGCCCCTTTCTGGCGTCGCCAGATCACTCCATTGGGGGCCGACTGCCGTGTTCGCCATCAACTTCCTTGCCATCATTCCTCTTGCCGCAGTTCTCTCGTTCGCGACCGAGCAAGTATCGGTAAGGTGCGGTAAGGAGGTGAGCGCGTTACTCAACACTACGTTCGGAAACGCGGTCGAAGCTGTCATAGGTATCGTTGCTCTAAGGAAGGGCCATATCGACGTTGTCCAGATGGCCATGCTCGGGTCTATTATCTCCGATTTGCTTTTGGTCACAGGGATGTGCTTCTTTCTCGGAGGCATCGTCAACATGCGCCACCAAATCACCGGCCAAGGTACCGAACAGACGTTTGCCACTGGAAGGGCGCAGATATTCTGCTCCCTCATCGCTCTTTCCTCGATGTCTCTTCTGATTCCTACAGTGGTAAGTGCTTCCCCGGTACTTTCGCTGCTGCGCAATGTGACTAACACCGGCTGGCAGCTCTCTGCTGTGTTGGGGAACGACGACAGTTTCGAGAAGGAGCGCAGC
>NW_026849907.1:0-1289 GCF_030869305.1 Colletotrichum tamarilloi
CCCCGGCAAACAGTTGAGGGGCGACGCCCACGGGCCTCCCACCAAGACCACATTCTCACGTTCCATTCTGCTGCTGCCTGGACAGCTTGATACGCCCCCTGTTCTCCATGTCATGAATGCAAACCTATCAAATACATTTGGCGCGTCTCAAGACAGGCTTTCTCCTGCTCTGCCTTACCGCAGCCATGATGTGCTCGTCCAAACATTTCCAGGGGTGGAACGAACTCTTATGCCCAAGATCACGACACATTAAATCTAGAGGCTCGCCCCATCGAAGCCATGCCATGTCTCCGGCCAACATCACCCACTACCTATCTACGCTTGACCTACGCCTTAGTACAAAGCCCTCGACTGCAAAGAGGAACGTTTTCTACTTGATCAACTGATTTTGGCCGATGACAATGACACTATCCATCGATCCAATCGTCCAAAATGACGGCGGACCGTCTGGAGTAGTAGAAACCCGCTCCAACCTCATCGGACGTAGGAGCGGGGCTGAAAACTCGCCGCTGCTTGTATCATACAACAATCGCGATCCCAACGAGACGTTCAACGCCCGCAACCACTCCATCTATGTCACGGCCAAGTATCTATCTGGCGTCGCCGTCAAGTGCTTGTGTCAAACCTGGCACGTCACGAAGGCGTCGCTCTGCAGCTGTGAGTGACCCATTTGCCCACGGTTTGGCGAGGCCTCCGACAATGCACTCTCATTCTCACAAGTCACTTGTGCTGCAGCTAAACTCAATCTCCTTCTGCCCATGCTGCCCCTTTCTGGCGTCGCCAGATCACTCCATTGGGAGCCGACTGCCGTATTCGCCATCAACTTCCTTGCCATCATTCCTCTTGCCGCAGTTCTCTCGTTCGCGACCGAGCAAGTATCGGTAAGGTGCGGTCAGGTGCTGGGCGCGTTACTCGACGCTACGTTCGGAAACGCGGTCGAAGTTGTCATAGGTATCGTTGCTCTAAGGAAGGGCCATATCGACGTTGTCCAGATGTCCATGCTTGGGTCTATTCTCTACGATTTGCTTTCGGTCACGGGGATGTGCTTCTTTCTCGGAGGCATCGTCAACATGCGCCACCAAATCACCGGCCAAGGTACCGAACAGACGTTTGCCACTGGAAGGGCGCAGATATTCTGCTCCCTCATCGCTCTTTCCTTGACGTCTCTTCTGATTCCTACAGTGGTAAGTGCTTCCCCGGTACTTTCGCTGCTGCGCAATGTGACTAACACCGGCTGGCAGCTCTCTGCTGTGTTGGGGAACGACGACAGTTTCGAGAAGGAGCGCAGC
>NW_026849908.1:0-1280 GCF_030869305.1 Colletotrichum tamarilloi
ATCGAAGTGGGGGTGGTCGGAAGCAGCATGCGGGGAACGCCCGATACCGTGGGATACGAAGTCGCAACGGCGAAGGAAGTCGCAAGTGGGGATGTGGATGCCCCACACGAAATTGAGGCCGATGACGACGGCGCCGCTGTTTTTGGCGGCACTGTATCGGGCGTCCGGCAAGACGACGCTGATGTAGGCGAAACCCCCAGCAACCCAGCAGAACATGAATAACGGACGGAATTAGCACCGCTCAACCACGATGGCGAGGGCATGATGGAGGATTTTTCCATGAGCGACGCTGACACTGCGAGTGCGATCGGCGCGGCTGAGGAAGGTTCTTTCCTCGGGCTGCCTGAGATGGACTTGCGCGACATCTTCGGGATGGAAGCTTGCGCGTCTACGTTTGTGTCAGTTGGTGACAGCGAGCTGGATACACTGGAAGGACAGTCAAGCGATACCATTCCTGGTCAGAACAGGTTGGAGGTGGAGTTATCGGGCGAAGCGCGGAAGGAGGGTACGGCGGCAGCCGAAATGGCAGCTTTAAGCTACCAGCCGAAAGTTCCACAGACGCGAACAATTGCTGCCGCACGTGCCTACCGACCTGACAGGAGTTCCTTCAAGATCCACCGGTTCTTTTGCCGGGTTTCTCAGCGAATCCGGCTTGCAAGATATGGAGGGGAACTGAACACGGGACATGTCTGATAAATAAGGCGAGGTGTCAAAGCTGTTTAAGGAGATTCTGGCGCGACGGCGTCATGCAGAGGTTACAGGAGTCCGCGAAAAGGCCTTCACCTTCTTCAACTCTCTGATCTCTTTCCGCACAGACACATAAGCCGTTTTTGATGCTTACACAGTGTGTATCAAACCCTGGCTTGCAGACATACATGCCAAACACAATACACGTCATTCGACGACCGACCCACACACTTGGGCACGCTCTCCATCTCCAATAATAGAGGTTGGGTAATCCGAGGTTAGGTAATCCAGGACTGGCTTTCCAATCTACTTAGAATCCCTGCTGGTGATGACACCAAAGCCAATGTTTGCTCCAAACCATGGATGGAGCACCCCTGTCAACTTAAGGTTTTTCTGGGCTAAGTACTCCCGTACTAAGCCAGACTGTGTTGGTGCCAAGATATCAAACGTCCGTGCGGAAAGAGAGAAGTGTATTGAATATGAGATGAATCCCTTTTCGCTGACCCCTGTAAAGCGTAGGGCCGCTATGTACGTAGGGTGGCTTATGCGATTCTTAGTTCACTGAGACTCACTCACCTGTTGGAAAGAAAATT
>NW_026849909.1:0-1258 GCF_030869305.1 Colletotrichum tamarilloi
TTCTAGATATCACGAAATCGTACGGCAAAGGCAAATATTCTGTACTAGGTCAAGTAAAGCGTGACGTCTTTGTTAAGGAAGCGGAGGCCTGATATAGTCACAAGATACTGTATCTACTTCTTAACTATACCATCGGATACACCAGGACGAACATGCTCACGATTATAGCATCCAAACCTGACGCCTGGCAACTTCAGAGATTGCTGGCCACTCTCGTATCTCACTATGTATATCTGGAGGACGAGGAGCCATTTGCACTATACCGAGTATCTTCCCAGAATATCTAAACGGACGATACCAGTATGGTGGTAGATACACTCTTCGTAGACTTCGGCACTGCTGAAAGAGTCGTAAAGCGTTGGCGGCAGGTCGCTCATTTAATGGATGATTCTCCGTCTGCAAATTGATTTCGTCCATTTGAGAGTCGTCCAAGCGACCTGGCGGGTATACCGCTTTCTGCCTCGTAGTAAGGGCGAGCTTTTGAAGCCTAGGAAGCTGTTGAATGGCTGGAATAAGCTCCTACGTTCGATCAGCACACATGTATCAGAGGCTGTATCATGTACCAACATGAAAAGCGAGTTGCATACCGACACTCTCACCCCATCTAGTTCGCCTCTCAGTAAGAGAAACCGAATGTTGCGAACATGGGTCACTACCTCCTGCACATCTCCCAGAGACCAATCGTATTTTGTGAACTGCAGGGTTTCCAATCGAGGGTGCGAAGAAACGTCTTGAAGGATGGGTAGCAGTTGATTCTGGCTGCGAACATCGAAAAGGAATGATCGCGTGTTAGGAAACACTGTCAAACGAAAGTCGTGAATTGTCAAAGCTCGATACTGTAGCACGTTTACCGAAGGCAAGATGCATTGACGGAGAACAATATTGAAGGCGTGGTTGAAAGACTCTTCCCTGTACCCGAAGTCGAGCGTCAGCTGTCTTAGACCGCTCATACGGCAGAGAACTTCAGCAAACAGTGCTGGTGTTGCATCGTCGTAGGGCTCATCAACTGCTTTTGGAAGCCATCGGATGCGGAGAGTGAATAACCTTGAATCATTTGTTAGCACGACCACTGTATAACCCTCTTTGACAGAGCATGAAGTCCGTGATTACCTGACTGCCGAAAGGATTTGTTCGTTTCCCCTGATGGCTCTTAAGAAGAAATTTAACTGGCGTTTGTTGAAACAGACCTTGATCGACTTGAATAGGTACGTGATGGATGAGAATCGTAGACGCTTGCTGGTCGATGAGATATGCAGTA
>NW_026849910.1:0-1257 GCF_030869305.1 Colletotrichum tamarilloi
AGGACGCGACCAGCTGCAACCAGAGTCGTCTCGAGGTCTCGCCATCAAACCTTCTCTCGCTTCATACTTGAACATCACACCAGAGTCACACAACCATGTTGGACAGACTACCCCCCGAGCTTGTTGGTATCATCTTTAACGATTGTGACCGTCCAACACGGATACGCGTCTTGCAGTGCTCCCAGGGGTTTCGGAAAGCCTTCAGACCACGGATTTATCGGCACAACGTTCTGTCAGAACGCTGTTCTGCTGCTCGATGGGCAGTGATTCACTGCCGTGATGATGCCGTGGCATTCCGCGTAGTCGAGGCATCGGTGTATGCTGGGATGGATGTTTGGGCCCCGCAGTTCGCCATCACGCTGACCGAAATGTTCCCAAGGCGGTTTGTATTGAAGCTTTCACGAATTCTGGGTCAGTCTGCTGCTAGTCTGTCCCCATTTGCCGTCGCCGTTCTCAAGCGAAGAGAGGAACTCGTCACGTCTATTCTTAGCATGACGAGTGCAACGGAATGGCACTTGGACAAGTTGCTTGCTCCAGATATCACGACGTATCTGGGAAAGTTGACAGGAGATCAGCCATCATCAAGTAGCCAACTTACGCCTCTTCATATCGCCTCCGCCACTGGTCTGGACGCTGTCGTCAAGCGAATCCTCGAAAAACCGGCACCGGGGGTGGTCTCGAAAGACGCGTGTGACCGCACCCCGCTGTCCTATGTGGTACAGTGCCCGCTTACACGTAGCTCAACCATCCGACTGCTCCTTCGACAACAGACCGATCTTCAAGGCAGAATAGCCCCCAAGAACCACGCGGACCGCCTCTTGAAACACTGTTGCCGAAATGGCCTATTTCGCCTTGCCGCATGTTTCCTTGAACATGAAGTACGATGTGACCTGCAACATCTCCTTCGCTTGGCTCTTCTGGCTCCCCCGGTGTCTCTTCCGGGGAGGTCTAGCTCCGATAGATCCGTCTTGATTCGGAGGCTGATTCGACGCGGGGCCAATCCGAACGGCATGGTGCGGGCAACAGATGTCGATGTTGATAAACGGCCGCTCCTTTCTGAGTTGGCAATGACATCGCATGAGGCGACAGAGCGTCTGATTGCCATTCGAGGTGTCGATGTGAACATCCTAGATAAGTACGGCCAGACGGCCTTAACTCGGTTGTTATTGGAAAACCACTCGGCGCGCAAGACGGTAGCACTGCTCCTGGAGCGCGGGGCAAAGTTACAGCCACACTCCCTTGGAGGTATCATACGGG
>NW_026849911.1:0-1256 GCF_030869305.1 Colletotrichum tamarilloi
GTAATCTTCAGTTGATTAACATGATTCTGATGAGCTTCTCGGCTGAGCAAAACGCCTGTGTTGATCAGCGGGTGAGCCTCAACCAGCATCAGCATAGGACGCAAGAGGCTCTACGAACGGTGATCTACGACATGACATAGGAAGAGATCAGCCAGATCTTCGATCTTTCCACTCGTTATCGAGATCGAGGCACCGCTGAATTCGGTCGTTGTTCTAGACCATGGAAATCAGGTTGCTGAAGTGCTTCCAGCCCAAAGACTGGATTACCTTTTTGTAACGAGACAGGGCTAGAGTGATGTTCATATTTCACCGCACTCGATATGACAGAACATGAGGAAGGAGATCGACTTATGTAGCGGATGATTAGGAGGATTTGAAAAGATTTGATATCGCATTAGATTGTTACGCTGAATAGCGTCGTGTCGGCTAGGTAGTGACACAATACGGAGATTTATTTTTGATTTAGTGACTAAGATACGTTGTCAAAGAACTCATGCGGTATAGTCTGAACATGTGTCGTAGCTTGATTCATCAGGAGGCCGTTGCTTATTTTTGCGGCCTTCTCCGGACTCTTAGCCTTGTGTGGGACAAGGCGGCATCGGATGACCTGATGCCTTTGCCTCGCTTGGACTGATGACACGCCGCATAATTTAATAACCGCGAGAACCCCTCTTCTAAATGCTGGTTGGATAGGAACGCTACTCTAGTTTTCAAGGCTCACCGATCCGTACGAATGGTTCGCGTTTGGCGGTGGTTGGTCTGTTGACTTGAGCCCACAACAGGAGCAAAGGTCGTGGGGACAGAACCCATTGAACTCAAGGAAGAAGAGATACGCCACAAGCGAAGCAAAGATGGATGCAAGATGTTACAAAGCCAGGCCCTTCTCCTGTGTCCTGACTATGTCATGCTGCACTTTAATGTTGGGCGCATTAGTGACATGCCAACGGCAACGGCAGCTGTTGCACGATGGTAGTCCTCGACATCATGGCTTTGGGGGTATGGCCTGGAAGAACTGATCTCTGGAACGACATAGACGGTGCGAGAGATATTCAGCAAATTCAAATTGACAGACTGGAGTACAGATATCCCCACCAATTTAACTATGCTCTAACTTTCGAGTTTTCTTGACTTGGATTCGATCCAGTGTCAACTGCAGAAGACGCCGAACTCGTGGATCTATGTCCGCGTCATTCAGTGTCAGCCGCACGTTGTCACGGAGCTGCTTTCGCTGCCGTTTCTTAACGTCCCTACGTAGA
>NW_026849912.1:0-1256 GCF_030869305.1 Colletotrichum tamarilloi
CCTCGCCGATCAAACGGTCTGCCGCGCCTACCAAGCGACATAGACAACGCAGTCGCGGCCTTAGGCGGGTCAACCCACGCAACCGACCTCGCAAACAGTACCATACAGTCTCAGAAGGCACCAGTCAGTAAGGAAAAACGTCTGGAAGAACTTGTGAGAGACTCCGGCCGCCTCAGGCAAGAACTTGACTATTGGAAAAGCTTGGCTCTCACAGGAACCGCCTTCATGTCCGACGTCGAACAAGTCGTGGTACAGCTTTCAGATGTTTGCAGCCGTTTCGAGAGCGTTATGAATGAAACAGACACTATGTCAGCGGAGGAGAGATTGAGCTCTGGCTATCTGTCCGAATCTCGACAGAGGGAAGACGTGGAGGTGCAGACTGGTGACGGACCAGACTCGCCATTAGTAGAGGATAACCTTGACGTGCTCTTGGCCCCCGTCAGGCGAGGTCGAGAAGGCTATGACTTTGAGGCCGCCAAGCCAGAGTTGAAGCGGAAGCAGCCACCATACAATCCCGGAGGTTGGCTCTGATAGCAAGCACACATGGCCTGCACCGAGATTCGCCGGGTCCATCTTCATCCTGTGATGTCATAAAGAGGAATAGAGAATTCATGCCCATGCATATAACTGTACATACCACCACTATCATTCACGTGAATCACCTCTGTCGTCAAGAGTTATAAGGGTGCTACGCTGCTGTTGGGCATGGCTCAAGCCCTTCAACGTCGCCGTTTGGAGGCGTCGTAAGCGATCCGTCTCCAATAACGTCTGGTCTTCAACGCCTGAATGGTGTTTTGAACCTCTTTCCCGTGACTCGCTTCCATCTCTGACAAGCCATGCAAACATATCTCGTTGTTATTGGAAATCAAGCCTCTTCAATCCTGAATCGTCACCAACCTACCAGAAGAGATACTTCACCGATGAGCCAAAAATGCCCTTCTTGACCAGTGCACGCGATCAACACCATCATTACTGATTGCCGGCTAAAATAGGCTCCACGGCGATGCAACAACGAGATGGACACGCTACCACGCGCCGCACACCTTTTCAGTATATCATATATAAGGGCGACCTCTAATCACGGTCTAGCAAGAGCTCAGCTTCGACTCAACGCTCTTCACATTTTCCCAAATGCCCAGGTCAGCGAAGGAAGTACTCGACTATGTCATGAACATCTTCTTCAAGGACAATACATGGCATGAAACAGCCGCTAATCTCAAGGCCAATCCCATTTTCTTTGGATCTGACCTCGAGCG
>NW_026849913.1:0-1255 GCF_030869305.1 Colletotrichum tamarilloi
TTACAACGATAGCGCCTACCAGAAGGGATACATGGCATACATCACCACTAATGGGTCTGCATACCACTCCGCCGCATCCGACCCTGGAATCCGGTCATGGTGGACAAAGAAACCGTCATCGCAGTTCGTTTCTGATCTTTCTGCCGATCTTCTCCGGCAGAGTCATAAGCGGCCACACGCAAACTTCGAAATTGCCATGTTTGATGACGTCCAGGGCGTTTAGTGGGGATGGTAAACTAGCTGTACCTGGATTCGTCCAACGCATGGAGCCAAAATTGGCTTTCGGATGTTCAAATTTGATGGCCGGTTGATTTCGGATGCTTAAGGGTGTTTGCGCAGTTGCCGAGAAGCGACGTGGCACGATATGGAATCTCTGCACATCGTCTCCTTACTGGTTTGTTCCTGGCATGCACACTTCACCCCAACAACTAGCATACATACGAGATGTATGTATCTGACCCTACACTTCTAGAAGCTAGCATGCCCCATTCACTGCCGAACCTCGCGGACAGTAAGACGGCAAGAAAGAAGAAGAAAAACACCCTTCCAACTGACTTTACAGTACATACGGGACCAAAGATCAGCCAACAGCTGTTGGCATGATCAATTCTGCGACTAAGACAATCCAGAAACATTTGCTTGATTCGGGAAGGAAGAGGCGGGTTCAGCTTGAGGCGAGTGCAGCAAGCACCGTTCGCTAAGGTTTGCTGGCCACGTCACTCAGAACAGCCAAAGGCTACCAAGTTTGCGACAAAACGAGAATGCAGAATGCTCCGACCAGTTAACAATCCTGAAAGATAGATCTTTTCTTGTCATCCCAAGATACCAACGACGTGTACATATAGGTTGGACTTCGAATGAGTCCATACAAATGATTTGAGATTAGATCGCATTCGGTTTCATCATGAATGAAACCTCGAGTACCATTAGCCATCGCAACATCAAGTGATCATGTCACCTTATTAGTAAAAAATGTTGACACAAAGCACGACCACTGCCATTTTGTACTGCCCGGCTCAATGCTGCTAAATCGGATGAAAAAGGCTCTCAGGTCGGGGCGAAAGACAGCCCGTCAAACTCTCAGGATGTGAGATCGAGCTACGCATCGGCCGGCCAAAAGAAGGGTGTACCTCGACAGTCAACGCTCGCCATATCACCTCCGAGACAAGAGTTCTCAAAAGCTAAGATCGATGCATTAGATAAATGAGGTTGTCACGAGATCAGCGCCAGCAGACTGGGTGGCTTGGCTCATTCC
>NW_026849914.1:0-1254 GCF_030869305.1 Colletotrichum tamarilloi
CGCAGGAAACGCCTGTGCCGACTCAATTAGCTTGTAGAAGCTCTCCACCTTGACGATCAACTTCTCAACGCTTTACACATGCCAGACATTAGCATGCACCGCCAATAGTATCCGTTCTCGAATGAACTCACCGCTCCGTGAGGTTAGTCAAGGTTGACTCGGCTGATTTGTGGAAAGCCTCATCTCTGGCAGACAAACGATCGAGTCTCGAATTGCGCGACATGTTAGCATACATTCCCAGTGGCCGTATCCTGGCGATTGAACATACCGATCCGTGGTGTCGGAGAGAATCTGCTGCAGGGTACTGAAGTTTTCCGATAAGTAGGTCCTATGCAGGGGTTAGGTGATTCCGGGTAGTCTCACACCAGAGAGCTCTTGGTGACGGACATACTCCAACTCAAGGTTCTGTTCATGCATGGGTGAGGTGTTCTGGGGGTTCTCCCGGGGTCTTGTTCTACGAACGGATGGTCAGTGTGGAGCATTTAGGAATTCTCACATCCTCTTACATTGAGAGACCCTGGGTTAATTGAGGCCTGCCTGAGCCGCCTTGGAGGCCGTCTCTACCCTGCACCACGGCCATCGTCGGAGACTGTCTTTGCATTCTCACTTCCCCGCCAGCAGCCTGCTGATGGCCACCATGGCCGCCATTGCCACTCCTCTGGCCCGCACGCGGGTCACGGGTGAGGTAAAACAACCGGCGCTGCTGTACTGGATGGGATCCTCTGAGTGGACGCCCATTCGATTGTTGTGTATACATTATCGACGGCCGGCACGGTATGAGGGCAAGGGAGGGGGGCGGACAGGCCAAAGGCGAAAAGCAGCGCGACTATGGTGCGGAACTCATCTTGCAAAACAATCGTACTCGCTGATTGAGGATATCCTAAGTAGTCGCTGCAGCCCAGCTAATCATTGTATGTGCTGCTGCGGTCGCAACTCCAGCGGGTCTTAGAATGGAAGCTGGTTTAGGCTCAAGGAACGGAATGCGCTCTGATCCAGAAGTGAAGTTGGCGTTTCCCGCTTCACCAATTCGCGCCAGCGTCCAGTTGGTGAGTGCTTGTCCCGCAGGTACGTACCGCCGCGTCTAGATCTCCCGCTCATCGTGTCTGGAGTGCCGCAGAGTCTAGACCGATGGGGCGACGTTTCTTGCCAACGGCGAGGTGGAGCTTGATCCACAACCTGCAGGGACCGCACCGCATTCCGCCTCTGAGCCAGAAGCGTCCACGAGCAAGGGTCCACGAGCAAGGGTCCACGAGC
>NW_026849915.1:0-1245 GCF_030869305.1 Colletotrichum tamarilloi
TTCTATGCCGGTATCTTGCAGCCGGAGCCGTTAGCGGCTGCTCTTCGATGTCGCGACGAAAAGCCACCTTCATTTGGCCTAGTCTTGAGTTTAACTCGTTTGAGAAGTAAAGCCTTAAACAAATCTGGATGATGACACATGCTTGATTGTTGTTCATACTGTACTGTATGTACTATATTGTACAGTGTGACTTTTCGAAGGTGAGTTCTGTCGTCACGATCCAGATGAGCCCATTCAGCGCATCCTCGTCACACTATACTCCACCTCATCCACGATAAGACACTGATCACACGGCTGTACTGTCAATGAGGAGTTCAATAACGAGGCGGGCAATCATGGCGGTCGAAAATTCATGATGGAAACGGACGAATTTGGGCACTAAAAAAGACAAGAGGACACCGAAGACCCTGGAAGGATTCCGGATTTGGTGTTTAAGAATACCACGCCTTCCGAATAGGAGTCTCCGCCGAAATGACTCGTCTCACTGAAGCCACATTCATCGCCTCGTGAATCAACCCGGCCCTCGTGTTGTCGTGGTACCCGGCAGAATCTGGAATTCGATAGTGACTGTATGCCACCCCAGAGGTGGAACAAGATTCGCTGAGAGCAAAGATATGGAAGACGATTTGGCTCCCCAATTCATCAGAAGCATCTACAGTTCGTGCCGGGACTTGAAACGTGCCGATGGATGTCTCCTTTGAGTCCTTTGTCCCGCTTGGGTCTTGCCTTAGCATCCCATTCGTGCTCCCGCCTTCTTTGTCGCGATCGAAGAGCTGGTTTCGTATCACTCAGATAACAGGTTTCCGTCATAGGCATTGTAGAATATAAATCGGAGGTGATTGGGATGTTCCACTGCCGATTTCCGCAAGTCTATCGGCCTTGAGCAACTCACGATGGCACCAACCACACGTTCCAAAACCACAAGTTCCAAAACCACAAAGACCCCTGCCAGCAAGACTCGTACAACCAAGGCTCCCAAAAAGGTGAACGAGGCTGCAGTAGAGGCTTATGTCACAAAAGCAAGGAAAGCCGCGTCCACCTTGAAGGGCGAGCTTGAGGGGACCTCGGACGGCTTGCAGAATGCCGTCTGGGCCCTGAAGGCACGTGCAGACGAGCTCGAGGCCGAGTTGAGTGCGGTAAAACAAGAGCCTGGAGAGGCCATGCAGGTTGATGAAGACCCCGAATGGGAAGAAGATGCGCCGAGTGAAGCAGAAGACGAAGCTCTCTTCGTCTCTCGAACGGCTG
>NW_026849916.1:0-1244 GCF_030869305.1 Colletotrichum tamarilloi
GGCTACCGTTACCATGAGGAGCTCACTGGCACCTTCAGAAACTTGGACCGAGAACTTGTCGTCTCCCATGGCGCTGATGATGTGACCCGCGAGGAGAATCGTGGCGACACGACCCTGCCACCTGTGAAACACGGCGTAGTGCCGAAAAGGTACGGCTAGTATGTCTGCGGTGAAGTCCAAACAGGGTCCGGAGAACAGGGGAAGCATGTTGAGGAGAGCCAGGTTCCCGGAGCGGGCGAGAAGGGTTGACGGTCGGAAAGTCAGGCAGAACACGTTCACGCCCAGGAGGAGGGTGGGACCGAGCAAGGAAATAGCATTCCAAGGACCAAGCAGCGAGTGGCGATGAACGAGAAGCCGATAGACTAGATACTTCTCCATAAGATGGGCAAGTTGTTTCCGAGCCCGTCCTGTGCGAGACAGGACGTTCAAGAAAGCAAGACCAACAATCATGCCAGCAAGACAGATTGCGTAGGAAGCGGTAACCCAGTCCATGAGCGCTTGTGACTAGGAGAGTGGGGATCCGGGAAGAAAACCGATAGTAGTGATATATAGATACTGTAAGTACAGACGAATGCTGAATACAGGAAAGGACCGAAGAATCAAAGAACTGAAGTAGTCCAGGGAACAGTTGCAACGCTATAGAGCATGAGTGACAGGCACAATTGGCCACCCATCTTCAGCAGAGCAGGAAACAGCCGGAAGAAGATCAATTAGGCACCGGTGTTGCCCTGTCTCCACATACGTACTCCCGCGGGAAAACCGCAACGCGTGTCAAACTGACAAGACCGAGGAGACACTCGGTATCGCGATGTCTTAGAAGCGGGTGCTGTAGGTCTCAGTCAGTCGTCTGGATCTCTGGCGCGAACCTCAAATGTAGCTGGTGACACGAACACTTTGCAACTCAACGACGGACGACGCAGAATCGATCGCGACTAGGAAGGCAAACCCGTCCGAGTCGGGGGCCCAGCGGCCGAGGTCGTCGATGCCTGGCGTTTCCTTGCAGTACTTTTGCATGAGGAGTTGAACGACATGGCTGAGAGCCGTGAGATGACGGTGGCTATGGCCTCTGAGCGGCTGGCAGAGGTGCTGTTCGGCTATGTACACGGTTTCTAACGTCAGATGTCGAAATCCTAAGCCTATACTGATCGGGAGGTAGGCCAATTACCGATCTTCACCACTCCCGCGTCAGTCATCAATACGTTTCCTCCACCGATCGAAGTATGCTCCAAGCCTTCTCCCTCTAG
>NW_026849917.1:0-1243 GCF_030869305.1 Colletotrichum tamarilloi
CACGCGCTGCCATTCGCACTGTCGTTTACTATCCTGACCCACACTTTTGTTTGCAAATCAGTCGCTATAGCCATTACCAGAGGTCTGCGGAGGCCCATCATGCCAGTTTTCGGCTTTTCAAACATTGAGAATGTTTGCGAGAGACGGAGCAACATGTGCACAATACTGTATGGTGAAGGCCCATTTGGGTTCCATCGGTCTTGCGAGGGCTAGGCGTCCAAAGCCGACGTGAACACCATTTGTACGTTTGGTATCATCGTCCACCCAAACCGGAGCCATAAGCTCTTTTCGAATAGCCCGATAACCTGAACCTATCTTTAACTTGCGTCCAGAAAAGCCAGAGACCACTCGCGAAAAACGGTACTGTCCACATAGAGGATGAACGAGATGCCTTTCTCATAACCAAAAGAAGCACCGTAGCGCCTGAATAGCAGAACTCAAGACCTTTCTTGAACGAGATGGTCAACTCTGGATCTGCAATGTATGTATGAGATGCTTCTGGCGTAAAGCGCCGTCCCATGTGACGAAGTCTGAATTCTTGTGTTGGATATGAGGTCGGCAAGCCTACAGCAACAGCGTGACTGCCTCGTGTTCTTGCTATGCCGTACTTTCGTCGCAGATCACATCGTGTCGCTCAGTACGGCAGACGCCACTCACTATGAAGTCTATTCATGCAGAGTCAATATCCCTAGACGTGGCGTGGCACGTCTTCAATCACAGCGAGCTCCATGACCAGTCCGTATTCGCACAATGCTCGCGCACTTGGCATTCGTTCTTCAACCCCAAACTTTACAGAAACGATGTGAAAACGGGAAAATACTCCGCCGTTTTCAACACCATTGCCAACTGTAGAGATACACGGGTGGCCCTCGCCACGCTCCGGCATACCTTCCAAGCCGGCGCTGACTACAACAGACCGGTCACCATGTATATGACCGAGAGCCATCGATATAGCCCTTTCCTCGTTACGGCCCTGTATCTGGCGTCTTCCAAAGGCTATGCTGACATTGTGTCGTTTCTCCTTGATCACGGTGCCGATATCGATGGGGTCCCGGACTGCCGGTTACGTACTCCCGTCTTCCTATCTCTTCTCAGCGGAGACGCCAGGACGTCCATGATTCTCCTTCGGCGCGGCGCACGGCTTGAGTCTTCTGAGTTTGGCATCAACGCTCTCCACCAAGCCGCCGCCGCCGGGCTCACCGAAGTGATCACGTACCTTGTCGACGAGAAAGGGATGGAAGTG
>NW_026849918.1:0-1241 GCF_030869305.1 Colletotrichum tamarilloi
TTTATGTCAGCAGCTACCCCCGAATAGCGGGGTTCGGCCAGCCACCGACGCGCTCCGGCTGTTAATCCGTAGCACCCGGAGTCCCCAATACAAAGCCTTGACCAGCTGTCTCCAAAGTTCCCATATTGCTCTCTAGCCTCATCTATCCCTGGCAGCCACCAAGTCTATTTGGCGGCTCTCTGCTCATTTATATACGAATACGTTTAGGCCCTTTTGATGTCTGGTTCCTTGTGTGACAGTTCCAACTACCTCAGTCTCCCCTAATGCTCAGCTTTGTGCGGTTGTCACTCGATCACATGCTGCCTCAGGGTGTCGGTCTGTTTGGATCGGACTGTCTTGCTGACTGCTTTGCGCTTGTTCAGTATGATCCGGAAGATGTGTCTTCCTGGAAGCGCTTCGATTCTCTGGCGCTGGAGCCTTTGAGAACTGCCGCATGGCAGCATGATTTGCTTTGTCGTTTGTCGTCCTCTTTGGCAGAGGCCGTGGGCGTTGGTGGTAGGTAAGGTGGGCTATCGGCGATAAGGGCGATCCTTAGGGCATGCTGGTGTTGATTCTGGATGTTTCGGATCGGGGTCCGTCTAAGTTGATCTCGGCATCCAAAAGAACTGGCAATTCAACGCACCGCCACTTCGTCAGTACGTCCCTTCCCCGTATTGCGCAGGAGTCAGCTGTGCGAAAGACCATAGAAAGCGCTTGGCACGGCCAGGGGAAATAGGCATGCTGCAATTTCCTTGAGCCCCAGGCTTTGTGTATCCATCTTGTACACGATTGATGCAGTGCGTGTTCACTCCCGCATGTGACTATCTGGGAGCAGCCCGTGTGTTTCGGTAGGGTAGCTCAGTCTTTGTGCCGTTAGGGTATCCACGATTCTTCCAACCGTGTTGAATAGTGTAATCAGCCCTGTAGATTTTGTGCGCTGTGTAGTTCCTTCATCTGGCTTTTTAAAACCTTCCTGAAGTGTTTCGGACAATGGCCGAGTTGGAGGATGTGCGCACGAGGTGTAGTGCAATCCATTTGTCAGGCCTATGCCAGTGCACTCGTTACAACGATTGTCACACTATGCTTTGGGGACACTACGGTCTCCCACAAGCATGACTAAGTTTGCCAAGAATATGCCGGCATACGGGGTCTTCAATCCACTACAAAGATAGTCGGTATATCCCGATAGCCACTCATTCCTCATTTTCATCAACACATTCCATTGACCCCTGCCTGACAGTCGTGCCCCGACAGCATTTTCT
>NW_026849919.1:0-1237 GCF_030869305.1 Colletotrichum tamarilloi
GGAACTGGTAAGAGGACCAATGCTAAAGACTACACCACAGCTCCCATCATCAATTGCGAGGCCTTGAAGAATTTTCTTACGCGTTTGCCTGCCTATGGCAATGAGTGGAAGGGCACAGGAAACCCGCCTCAGAAAGCGAAGCTTTAGAAGTCGGTAGATGAGAAGGTCAGAGCTACGAATATGGCGTACCTAGACTGTGTCACTTAGTCAACCGCTGACGACCCTGTCGTCGTGACCGAGATTTGAGGCGATAGAAGGACGATAAAAGATGTACTTTTGCAGGCGAGGTTTATCAAGTTTCAGTGAATGTCCAGATGCCGATTCGGAAGTAGGTGTGAGGGTCACGGCTGTAGAGATCAGGTTCCAAGTAGCAGATGGATTGTGATGACCCGTAGGGTCAGGTCTAGATATAAGATGTAACGCAAAGAAGAGAAAAGAGAGATCGCGCTGTGCGAGCGGCGCGTCGCCGCAAGAAAAGGGGTCATGGCTTCGCCATGACTCGCGATACCCTTGACACCACCCTGGCACGCGATCCCGTGACAGATATTTCACAAAAGGATCCAGGCAATAACTTAAGCACGGCGCGCCGAAAAACCCAGTATTCTATACGTGACTTCGCGACATAGGAAAGTGTGCCGCCTTGCCCGAGGCTTACTTGTATAAAACAGTGGTGAAGACCCATGCATTCAAGATATCAAATAGTTCCGTCTATATGACATTCTGACACAGCGGATGGCTGATGCGAGGTAGACGCTACATCTTTTTGGTCACTCCGGGCACAAGCATGATAACGTGGCACTCAAGAGTAAATCTTCCGACTTGGGAAACTGTTTATTTTTGATACGGTTATCAGAGTCCAGCCGACCGACCAGCACACCGCGATGTCACCATGCATCTATATCGCTACCTCTCTGACCGGACAAGAAAAGCCTCGCTCGCCCCTGGCCTTCTGTCTGTCGGACAAATGCAGTACCGCAAGATGTGCGAATGTCATAGCTGGGCCGAGAGTGACCCCGGCTCCCAGCGACGTAGCACCCATGACCGACGTCGATGAGTTGCCGGCCGCGTATAGACCGTCAATAGCATTGCCGCGTGTATCTACCACGCGCCCATGTTCGTCCGTCAGCAGGCCGCCCTTGGTGCCCGCGTCTCCCGGAGTCACCTGTATGGCGTAATATGGGGGTTGATCGATGGTTCCCATGTTTGGCCGCTTTGCGCTTCCGTCCCCGACGAAGAG
>NW_026849920.1:0-1234 GCF_030869305.1 Colletotrichum tamarilloi
GAGACGGGTCTGTACGGCACGGGAGGTTCTCAAGCGACATGCGAGGACATGGATGCGTGTGTTTGCCAGACGCAGGGCATGGCTCCGGGAGTTGAGTACGTGCAACTGAGTCAAGACGCGTAACAAAGGGTGATTTTCGGCGCCTATCAATGTCACATAGTATCCGTGGGTCTAGTTGATAAATGCTTCTTTGGACGGAAGTGGCACTGCGACATGCGCCGTATTTGAATGACAAGGTCTGGTGAAGAGCGGGGCACGCTTGGCTCGGAGAGCCGAAAGCTGAGGCAAGGTTTTTTCCTGGCGGCCTCCTCAAGGAACCTGCATCACGGCTGCCTTTACACCCGACTATCCCTTCGACCACTGCAAAGCAGCAGATTTGGCTTGCATCAGGCTGGCTGACGCTTTGTGGCGCCGGTCTATAACCTCAAGCCCTGTTGGAAACGGCGAAAAGCTGCTCCGATGTTCCCACGGTTGTTGCCTTCGTAAATCCAAATATGCGCCGAAGCTCCAGGTGTGGGTCGTTATCATCCCTGGTGGTACCATGCAGGGGCCGTGTCGTCTTTTGCTGCCGATTGAGGCCAGAAAGGGCTCTGGGCCAGTTCGTCTTCTGCCCCCATCTCGACAGGGTGGAGATGATCGCCTTTGAGCGTCACATTTGGAATGCTGATGTGCATGTCGGAATACGGCAGCCGTGGCTCCACAATTGAGAACAGTCGTATCGGCTGGTGCGTCTATCTTGACTCGTGTGAGGCATATCTCACACAGTACCCGGTTGCTTCTTCAACAATTGTTGCTCGAGCTACTTGCTACACCAACTGGCTAGGCTACGAGTGCTCCAACAACATGTGCCAACGTAGTCAATCAATTGTGTTAGTAGAGGAAAGCCTGCATCGTTTGGCGGCATATGCGCGTATAACTATGGCTCTCGCCATGTCTCAAAGTCTCAAACCTCTTGTGAATGAGGACCAAGAATCGCATCAGACCGTCGTCACACATGCCATAGCATCGCATCATCGCCTCATACACACAACTATTTCGAGCATCGACGCTCTTTGACACCTAGCAATGTCACTCAATCTTTCCTGGCCAGCCGCGACCATGCGCGCGGTTGTTTACCATGGCACGCCTTTCGAAATGATGGTTCAAGATGTCGCCAAGCCAGCCATCCTGAAAGAGACGGATGTCGTTGTGCGGGTGACCACCGCGGCCGTATGCGGATCCGACTTGCACATCT
>NW_026849921.1:0-1232 GCF_030869305.1 Colletotrichum tamarilloi
AGCTTAGGGCAGGCCGAAAATAGCTCTCTCGAAAGTCGCACGCTGTCTAGCGTACAGCCAGATTTGCCCATGTAGGCATAGTTCCAAACGTCGTATCAAAGTACTAATCATAAATAGGCAAAGAATTATAGAACAATTAGAGCGGCTGAAGAAGAGCCTCCGCAGACTCAAAAAGGCCGAAGAATCCCAACGAGAAACAGTTGGCGCCACGAATAACCAGTGAGTTACCTTGACTCTACTGCAGGCATGTAGCACAATTTCTTACGGTATTAGGCTCGGGCGTATCAACGAGGATGTGAAAAAAATCAAGACGTCTATAGACTCGTTGATACCGCCACTCTCATACGCTGGGAACAGTCTTGGGGACGGAACCCAATGATGGTCGACAATCTCGGTCCGAAGCTCTTAAAGGGATAGCACTCTACTTTCGCCAATTCAAAACGTTAGGAAACATGATAGATAGGAAGTCACCTTGGGTACTCGGCTCCTCCACAATGTGCCGCACGTCAGCCGGTTCTGGCGCCTTGATCTCTTCGAATACTCGACATCGCGGCATTTACCATTACGATGATGTGACTGCCTCATCTCACGACAGCCGTCGGTTGGTCAGGCCATATCGCAGCGAACCCTTCGGGCCTGATGAGCGTCACAATGCCCTCAATGCTTTCTATCCGAACTTGACCAACACGGGTTGGGCTCAGAGTCGTTCTTACTATGTACAAGCCACCATAGTCATCATTAGGAGAACATGGCCACTGTCAAAACCGATTACGGATATGTTCAAGGAGCTCTCGATTGCACGCTCCCACTCGCACTGTCGTATATCATCCTGACCCACGTTTTTGTTTGCATACCAGTCGCTTAAGCCGTTACTAGAGGTCTGCGGAAGCCCATCACAGCAGTTTGAGGCTTCATAAACACTGAGGATATTTGCGACATGGGAAGCGACATGTGCACAATACTGTGGTTGCTTGGGTTCCCGCGCAGGCTGGGGAGATCTAACCCAGGTGACCTGTTAGGAGATTCTGCTGCCGGGCTCTCTCGTACAAGATATCATGTCGAAAACGTGTCATAACTCTCGATCTACCATGGCCTCCTCCCGGCAGCCCTTCAGAAAATTTCAATAGGCGAACAAACGCGAAGCACGATGTTTCTGTACGTTGACCTCCGGCTTCCAGCTGTCTACTCCTCTTTCACGGCGGAGTCTCATTTCGAAACGGGTGTCGCGGCTG
>NW_026849922.1:0-1229 GCF_030869305.1 Colletotrichum tamarilloi
TTCATGCCGTTGGCTTTCGGTAAACTGATCTGCCAGATATGGGGCGGTATGGAGTGCTCTGACAGTGAAGGAGACCAAGAATATTGATGATGCTCGTTGGCGCATGAGATCGACGTTCTATAGAGCATTTGCTGCAACAGACTAACCTCAAAGGATCGACGTAATACGCGATCGTCGAGGCTGTGCAGGAAGTAGGTGCTGATGGAGATCAGTAGAACCGCTGCAATGATGACGGGAGCTCGTCGGCTAGATGCCGGATGAGAAAAGCGGCATCCGGCGTTTATCACGGATGCCTGAACCTTCTTTGTGGAGTCCATCGGATCTTGAGTCGTGTGCGACTAAAATGTGGATGACGACGTATTTGGATCGGTGCGTGTAGTAGTGTACTGTAGGTAGTTTGAGCGCGGACTAGATACCGTACCGAACACTCAATATGTGTCAATGCTGTTGTGTTCCGAAATGTCAGACCGGGAAGTCTGCGTGCCTTTTGAGATGTCACTGTGTTGGTGCTGAGCACGACAACATGCACGGGTGGAAAGAACCTTTGATGACTTGACGAGGAGTCTGCAGCTGCCCTGATGGATTGAAATGCAATGGTCTTGTGGTCGTTTGCACTCTTCGAAAACAACATGTCTTGGTACGTTAGATACTTTCTGGGTCCGCCCGAACAGCGCCGAAATCAGCTGCTCTCGGCTTGACCAGAGCGATTGTACAATCGCTCAGAATGACTGCACAAGCGATTCGCTTCCGGTCAACAAAATAATCTGTTAGGCAGTTTTGTGTGCACTCTCCATCCAATGAATGTAGACAAGCGGTAGATCTATATCCAGCGCCCAGCTTACAAAAGGTAGCTACTGGGGTTTTCCATAGCATGGACGATCACCAGAACTGGTCCCTGGCTAGAGGGAGATGTGGATCGCGCAGGCAGGTAAAATGGAGAGGAAGCCCTGGTCTTGATCGTGCTGCTGGGGACGCTTCTAGGATCTGACTCCTTCATGCGTCACCAAGTCATATTCTATTCGTCCGGGCAAGCTTGGTTCCACGCGATTGGGACAATGATCACGCAGAAGAAAATACCGGGGTTTTGAGCCGGAGACGCATTTAATTGTGCGTCTTTACTGATGTTCGATACTCGTGCCCAGATCTGGACGAAGCCAGCGCATAGGATTATTTGATCAGTACGATTGGCCATCAGAATTCTCGAGCATTCAAGATTTCTTCAATGACTG
>NW_026849923.1:0-1224 GCF_030869305.1 Colletotrichum tamarilloi
TCTCAGACGGGACCACCTTCATCGTCTGAGACTTTTCTTGGCTACGACCAGATCTGGCGCTGAATCTGGCGCTAGTACCTTGGGGTTAATAACGTATCTTTCTCATCCACTTCTGTTTTTGACGACTAGCGCAACTGGTTGTAGCAGTAGAAACTGTTGCACCGCTTTTGACCCTTCCAACAGGGTTGAACACTGCACTGGGAATCACGAACTCCGTCGTTGCAGCCAAGACCGGCTTCCAAAAATGGAACTGTGTTTCTGGCGCGTTGGAAGCTGATTGCTCCCGTCGAAAGGATACGGCACACAAAGACCAATCTCAGGCCGCCGCAGAAACCCATGATTGTTGCTTCTCAAAAGTAGGAAATGAAACTTATCTTCTAGTTCATCGTTCAAGACTGTCCGAGCATATGGTTGTTTCGTCTTCTTGCTCGACAACCATATTGCAGGTCCCTTGTTTGTCGTGATTGCAACATCTGCCAAGCGTTTTGATGGCAACGTTTCGTCGTAGTAACGTACCTGGACCATCCAATTTCGCCTGTGGATGTTGAATGAGAAAACCAATAGGTACTGCACAGTAGTATTAATTGACGTGACGAACGAAATCCAAACTGAATAGCCAAAAGCAAACCTGAATCATGGAAGGTAAAGTTGGTCTCTATGTACATCCCGACTCAGTCAGATCAGCCTAGTCACACGCCATTGCTCCTGCTTCTAGAATTGGCTAGAGATGGGCCCGTGGCTACATAGCGCTGGGATGGTGTTCGAACCACGGATCAGCTTTACCATTCTGTGCATCTCTTGGCTATCCATGCTCAAGTCCCAAGCTATATCTGCCAGAAGTCTGCTTTCCGCGACATTGATATCACCGGTTGCAAAATGAAATGAGCATGCTCCGGCCGTGAGGCTGGTCCAGAATGACGTTTTGTACGTGACATCTTCTAGATATTTTCGAGCGAGAATGATGGCCGACAGGACGCGTAAATGCCGATCCGCCTCCGTCATTGGAGAGTTCTGTGATCGCTGGAGGCCACGCTCCAGGTAGATGAGACTACCGCAGAGTACCGCACCACTGATATCAGCCCGTAGCAGCAGATGGCGTAGGAAGACTGCCAAATCTGAGGAGAGGTTCCATATGTCGCTGCTGATGGGCAGGACTCTTGAAAGGATGCGCTCAGCCACGCCAGCAACGAGTCGTAGAGAAGCAGGGCGCCGACAGAACAGTTC
>NW_026849924.1:0-1222 GCF_030869305.1 Colletotrichum tamarilloi
ACATCTGGAGGGTATCCGTCGGCACGCTCTCACTCTCCATCATGGGGGTGTCTGCCATCCGAGTTGCGGGCTGCATCGCCGCCCTGTACAGCCAGCGTCGTCTGGTCGGAGATAGGAACAGACTGCCCATCATGCAGTTCAGCACACAGCAGAGACCGATCCTGGAAGCCCTGGCGCACGGGGAAGTCTTGCATGCATATGCCAAGTGGAGCGTTGGTGAGTTCACCAACCACAATCACAACGCAGACGTGCGCCGAGGGATCGCTACCGTCTTCAAAGTCTTGGTTGTGCGATCGTCTCGTCTACTTCACGAGCTGGCGGAGCGATGTGGCTGGCAGGGCCTGTACGCGCACAATCAGATAAGCGAATTCGCATCAACCTTCCAGGGCAACTCCGTGGCCGAGGGCGACACTCTCGTTATAAGTATTCGTACGTCTTCTTCACACACGAGCTTAGATATGGGTCCTGACACCTCTTAGGTCTCGCTTCTGAACTCCTCATGAACAGATATGGTCTTCCACAACCGACCGATCCGACAGGATCTCTTGCCATGTATGAAGCCGGGATGCTCGAAGAGGTTGCGAGAGACAAGAATCTCGCACTCGGCGTATCCGGCAGCTTGAGGGGCACGACCTACAATAACAGCGTTCTACCTCGATGCAGAGCAATGGTGGAGGCCATTGGACAGCGCATGGCTTACGAGGCAGCCCGGGCGCAGGGCAACATCGCGCCCGAGGTGCTCAACGCTTTTGAAAAGTCTTGCATTCAGAAGGATCCATCCTGGTTTGTCGAACATGGCCACGGCACTCGATCTGCGTTGCGGGATGACGAGAACAGGGCATACTCCAACTTGCTGCCCCTCTTGCCCACGCTGATGGAAAGGGCCAATGCTAAAGACTACATCACGGCACCGTTGGCTGAAGAGAGAGACATGGAGGACTTCATCAAGACCCTGCCGGCTTTTGGGGCTCGTACGGACGACGTGATAGCAGAGCGGGCCCCAAAGTCCAGACTTTGATGTAGAAACAATCCAAATACTTTAGTTTTATCACTTGCATCTGTCTTCTCGCCATGTCCCAAGGTTGCACATCGCCGCGGAGATGAGCGCGAGGGCAGGACGGTTTGTATGGTTAGTTTTGATGGTATGAGTCTAGCGTCTTTTCTACTTGCGGGGCCGTGACATGATCAAATACTGGTAGATGAACACTCGCTCACATCCTAG
>NW_026849925.1:0-1215 GCF_030869305.1 Colletotrichum tamarilloi
TGTCCTCTTTGGTCGACCTGCCTGGTATTTTCCACTCGTCGTCCGCGACGCCAGCAAGTGAGGGCATGTTGACCGCTGGACCTCGTGGAAAGCTCCATGCGAAAGTCGAACAGCATCTTTCTGGCTGTCATCGCTACCAACGATCTGCTAGCTGATCAATTTGATATGACGAAGGCAAAGGAGCAAGACCCGACGAAGATCCGAACGCTTGGTGTGATAACAAAGCCAGACGTGTTCCTCGAGGTTCCTTTCAGCGAGGTGGAGTGTCCGAACCTTATCACTTTCTTCAACGACAAGAGACTGCTCACATGCGGGCTATTGGCCGGCAAATCCTCTGCAACTGCGCAGCATTTGAGGATGATCTCGGGCTTAGTGGAGGGTGAATTTCCCGCGTAAAAAGCCTGGTCCTCATTCGTCATCGCTAGCCGTGGAACAATCGCTATTCTGACTAAGCCGGGTCACGCTCTCCTCAGAGAGAAAAGCCTACCTTCGATTCTCGAAAACATCCAGAATGGCCGTGAAGGCATCAAATCCAGCGTGGCCGGGCCTTACCCCACTAGTGTACAATCATGACCATTTGTTGCTTCGTTTTCTGCATTTATGACCAGCGTTTCTGAGGTCAAGAAATGCAATGTGCTTCAAAAACTCCAAACATGGCGGTCGCTGCCTGATCTAGACTAAATTGTGGAGCTATCACGATGAATTACAGTGCGCATTGGCAGAGAGGTATTGAGGTGGATGTGGATGCACATCGCTTTCTAAGAGATGGCACTATGTGGAGCACCGGAAACATCCAGTACGCTCACCTTAAGGGAAAGCGACTTAACTATGAGAATAATCGTCGTTATTGTGGCATGATCCGTTATGCTCAGCCTCTCAACCCCCGTCTTTACGCAGAGGTTAGACAAGGGTTTGCGCCAGAAGCCAAAATGAAGGTGTGAGTGACTCGGCACTTGGGTTCCGGTCCAGTCATTTACGGATGCCACCGCTATCCTGACAAGAGCCATGACAGACAACGGCCAATTTTCCTTCCAACCGAGTGACTTTCGCGAATACATATGTAACCCGCCAGATACGAACACCATGTTAGGTGGGCATGCGACCAACACCAGTGTCTAACAAAGCTAACGTCGAGAGCAAGGGATGACATGAAAGGAGCAAAAGAATGGGGGGAGGGGGCATCCAGCTTTGGGCAGAGTACTCCGTACATGACAC
>NW_026849926.1:0-1213 GCF_030869305.1 Colletotrichum tamarilloi
AGGTAAAGTGGTTGAATGGAAACAACCAGAAAACGTTCGAGACGCGGTCCACAGTCAGGTCGGTTTTCGGCATGAAGCCAATGGCCGCTGTCCGAGACTATACGATCGGGGACCGAGTCATTCTCGCAAAGGGTACGGTCATGCCAGCCGCCGATCTGGCCATCTTCGCAGCTGCCATCATCTCTTGGGATCGTCATGAAGAGTGGAAGAGGGGTGATCGTAAGAGAGAAGAGCGCAGCCCCACGCCTCACGATCCGCTGGAGGTGACAAAGACCAAGCGCGGCGCGAAGAAAGCGGCCAAGTGACGGAGGAGCTGGTTAAGCGCGTCTCGTTTCCGCGATGAAGCCCGATGATCTAAGGGCATAAATCGACGTTTGGTTGCCTGGATCGTTGTGTCGAATGTTTCTTCTCTTTCCTGGTCCTGACCCTTTCCTTTTCCCTCAGCTAGATAGTACAACAATTGGAATTCGGGTCCTTCTGCATTTCACCATGTTTGCCCCCTAGTCTATCTCGCAATCGCAAATTCATCCACTCTAAGACAAACCCCTAAACTTAGCCGTTCCCTTACTTCTACCTTAATGCACCACAGAATCAACTCCTATATCTGAGACAGGAAATATCGGGGCGTCTGTGTTGTGTGTTGGCTGTTTTCGCAAGAGCCGTGTGACTTGATCACGTGCTCTAACATTTTTACCAGTCATATACTGGTCTTGACATGCATTCCATATCTCAAACGACGATTCAGTTTCTGCTTCTAAATGCGGACCGTATACGTCGTTGCTAT
This sequence comes from Colletotrichum tamarilloi, assembly GCF_030869305.1. Lineage (NCBI taxonomy): Eukaryota > Fungi > Ascomycota > Sordariomycetes > Glomerellales > Glomerellaceae > Colletotrichum > Colletotrichum tamarilloi. The sequence continues at coordinate 785 of NW_026849926.1, forward strand.
CTACGTAGAGCTTGTGCACGCAGCCGATGCGGGGACAAAGAGAATACACCAGCTTTCGCAAAAGACACAGAACCACTTGCAGTTGAGAATTGACCATGGAATGGATCTTGGCATTTGTGTATGTAACCTGACTCCCGTCGTCTAGGTCGGAGCAACGATCTACAATTTGTCCGAAAACATCTGGCCCATAAACGAATGTCATTGATTGAGCTATGTTCTCTCCTATGCTTTCCCTTCCGCTCTACGCAGCATCGTCCTCTTTCACAGTATCCTCTCCTTCCTTGAACGTCCATGTCCTGAGGTGATCAGGGCAGGTACCGTCCGGAAGCTCTGCGATGAGCATGTCAACGGATTCTCTGGTTTGAATTCCCGAGGGGCCATGCGAGGACGAGAAAACGAACTGGAGGTCGTCCACGGGCTTCGAAACGT
>NW_026849927.1:0-1204 GCF_030869305.1 Colletotrichum tamarilloi
ATTGATCGAACCACGCCCGCTCGCGTCTGCAGAGGTCACTTTGGGCACAATGTCATCCTCGGCATTGATCCTGCATCCAAAGGGCCTGCTCGTGGCCGCGAGCGGGCTCTGACCACGAAAAATTCGAGAGCAAGCCACAAAGCACGACGTGTCAAGGGACAACACCATCGCCACCTCCGCTAGTGGGTCACGGGTTATCACGAAAGGAACAACGACCGCGCCCAAACACATCAACACTACAGCCACCGATAGGCTACGGGTCGCCTATCACCCCCGACAAAGTTTGTAACGTCTCGCGACAGCAACGACGACGAGCCCGACAGAAAGGTATCACCTCCTGCACAGAGCAAGCACCAGACATCAGGTATGCTACAATCGGTGCCGTAAAATACTACAGATTACAGACAGCTTGGTCGCCTGTCGCCCCCTCCCCCCTTTGCGAAGAAGGAGTGTCGTCCCTTCAACGCACGACAATGTCTGCGGAATCTGTGCACGAGCTCTCCTACTCAGTGATCGGACGAATCGACGCGATTGAAGCATTGTGTTTCGCGGATCGAGACCGACCCTCGGCGGCGGACGGCGGTGGTGGTCTCAAGATGGAAACATGGAGCCACATAGGAACCCGGCAGGAAGCAGCAAAAAGATGTATAGTTCGACTGAGATACAGCACATGTGAGTCTGAGGGGATGCGGACAAGAGAAACAAGCGAAGCCGAGCGCTGGGGGGAGACTGTAGGTACGCTGAACCAGACATGGTGGTAAGCACCAACGGAGCCGAAGTAGAAAGATGCGAAAGAGGGAATCCAGAGCCGGGGAAAACGATGGTCGGCAAAATGCAGTAGAAAGGGACTCTTCAAGAGAGAGAATCAACATAGAGGATAGACAGTGTAGCGAGGAATTTGGAGACAGCTGGCCTTGATTCAACAGCAGGACGAAGTGGGGCGTCGCGACTTGTCGTGGACGCGTCGGCTGTTGGCCAAACCTTGCTTTCCGGGCATAGCTGCGGATATGAGCGGCCAAAACCGAGTAGGAATCAATCAATCAATCAATTCTTAGTTCAGACCCATGTTGCGTACTGTAGAAACGGCACTTGCCATCGCCGTTTGTGGACGTCAGCTAATGCATTATGGGTCTAATCCACGAACACAGTGTAAAAGCAAGTTCCGTCCCCGGCTATGGAGGTAATCAAGAAGGTACCGCCAGGA
>NW_026849928.1:0-1201 GCF_030869305.1 Colletotrichum tamarilloi
TCCCCAACAGAAGAAGACTGACTCTCGACAGTACTCTTTCCACAGCAACAGGAGAGGATTCGCCTGCGACAATGTTGTCAACTTCGAGGTTGTTCTCGCCAATGGTTCCATTGTCGACGCCAACGCGTACGAGAACTCTGGTCTCTGGAGAGCTCTCAAGGGGGGCTCGGGAAACTTTGGTTTCGTCACACGGATTGACGTCGGTACGTGGCGGATGATATCGTGACGTGAGCCTACCTAAAGAGGCGCATTGATGGCTGACCTTTCCACAGAGGTCGTCCGTTCGACCCAGATATGGGGCGGGATCACAACCTACCACCTGAGCAAGACAGACGACGTGATCGACGCTTACGTGAATTTCGTCAACACCATGGACGAAGACCCGGCCAGCCAGGCCATCGTGACTCTGCTATATGGCCAGCAGGGGTTGAGTCTCGTCGCAGTATTAACAAACAGTGACGCGAAAAGCACCGCGCCCGCTTTCCAAGAATTTGCCAGCATTGCCAACGTTTCAAGCACAGCTCGCATCGGATCTGTCGCAGAGATGGTTCCTGAGTTCACCGGACCAACTCCCCTAGGACTCTAGTACGTCTCGTATCGAAATGCACTGAAGGAGCGACGTGGCTGACCATGACACAGCGCCAATTGGAGGACCGGCATGACCTCACACAGCGCCCTTATCATGGACTTTGTCCTTGGTATCGTGCCTAAATACACGGAGAGAATGAAGCTCGCAGCTCCAGCCTCCGACTTCGAGCTTCTCACTCAATTCCAGCCTGTGACCAAGTCGATGGTGGCCCATGGCGACGAACGAGGCGGCAACGTCCTCGGCCTTGGGAGGGTGGTCGCAGACGGCCCGGCTCTCATGTGGCTCCTAGCACTCACGGTAGATACCGCAGAGAACCAGGAGTTGATCTGGCCTCTCTTACTCGAACTTGAGCGTGTTATCAACGAGTTTGCTGATGATGAGAGACTTCAAAAGGACTGGGAGTTCCTAAACTACAGCGGCCTTGATCAGACGCCAATTTCGCACTATGGCGAGGAAACAGTCCACTTCATGAGGAATGTTTCGTCGGAATACGACCCAGGCAGAGTTTTCCAGGACCTTCGGAAGACGGGCTTTCGGATCCCTGTTTGAGTCCTACACATAACCGACAGGTCTGGTGTGGACAAAGCAAGAGCGGCCGTGACGTTTCAAAGT
>NW_026849929.1:0-1201 GCF_030869305.1 Colletotrichum tamarilloi
TCCCCAACAGAAGAAGACTGACTCTCGACAGTACTCTTTCCACAGCAACAGGAGAGGATTCGCCTGCGACAATGTTGTCAACTTCGAGGTTGTTCTCGCCAATGGTTCCATTGTCGACGCCAACGCGCACGAGAACTCTGGTCTCTGGAGAGCTCTCAAGGGGGGCTCGGGAAACTTTGGTTTCGTCACACGGGTTGACGTCGGTACGTGGTGGATGATATCGTGACGTGATCCCACCTAACGAGGCGCATTGATGGCTGACCTTTCCACAGAGGTCGTCCGTTCGACCCAGATATGGGGCGGGATCACAACCTACGACCTGAGCAAGACAGGCGACGTGGTCAAGGCTTACGTGAACTTCGTCAACACCATGGACGAAGACCCGGCCAGCCAGGCCATCGTGACTCTGCTGTATGGCCAGCAGGGGTTGAGCCTTGTCGCAGTATTAACAAACAGTGACGCGAAAAGCTCCGCGCCCGCCTTCCGAGGATTTGCCAGCATTGCCAACGTTTCAAGCACAGCTCGCGTCGGATCTGTCGCAGAGATGGTTCCTGAGTTCACCGGACCGACTCCCTTAGGACTCTAGTACGTCTCGTATCGAAATTCACAGAAGGGGCAACGTGGCTGACCATGACATAGCGCCAACTGGAGGACCGGCATGACCTCACACGGCGCCGCTATCATGAACTTTGTTCTTGGTACCGTGCCCGAATACACGAAGAGAATGCAGCTCGCTGCTCCAGCCTCCGACTTCGAGCTTCTCACTCAATTCCAGCCTGTGACCAAGTCGATGGTGGCCCATGGCGACAAACGAGGTGGCAACGTCCTCGGCCTTGGGAGAGTGGTCGCAGACGGTCCGGCTCTCATGTGGCTCCTAGCACTCACGGTAGATACTGCAGAGAACCAGGAGTTGATCTGGCCTCTCTTACTCGAACTTGAGCGTGCCATCAACGAGTTTGCTGTTGAGGAGGGACTTCAAGAAGACTGGGAGTTCCTAAACTACAGCGGCCTTGATCAGACGCCAATTTTGCACTATGGCGAGGAAACAGTCCACTTCATGAGGAATATTTCGTTGGAATACGACCCAGGCAGAGTTTTCCAGGACCTTCGGAAGACGGGCTTTCGGATCCCTGTTTGAGTCCTACACATAACCGACAGGTCTGGTGTGGACAAAGCAAGAGCGGCCGTGACGTTTCAAAGT
>NW_026849930.1:0-1197 GCF_030869305.1 Colletotrichum tamarilloi
CTTGCAGTATGAACTGGGCCTGGAGCTTCGAGATGCCAGCCGCATGCAACGTCGGCGGCTCGCCCATGATCTTTTCGTGCGCATCCATGAAGTCGTCCAGGCTCCAGCTCTTGGCAAAACGAGAGAGGGCGACAACGATCTCTGGTTCTACTTGGTGTTTGATATCTACGTCGCCTACATCCCGACTATGTCGAACGTGGTCGATGACGGCGCTGATGCGATGCTCGGCAGTTGTGGTTTCTTCGGGGCTCGGAGAACTAGCCGGCGGCGGTCTGTCGTCCCACAGACGGATCATTTCTGTCTTGGATCGCGCTGCTAGCATGCCCTGATAGAGTCGTTTCTCGTCCGCCGCGGATGGGTCATTATCGGTATCAGATAAGTAGTCCAGGCACTTGACCAAAACCTGAAGCTTATGGATGTATGCGAGCTGTTGCAAGTGGCTCAGCAGCCTGATCTGGGCAAGTGCTTGCGACCTATCTAGCAAACTATTATTGATGACATGAACAACGAACATGAAGCTGCGGGACTTTGCGCCTCGCACAGCCCAAGGCCGTAGAAGGCGACACGCTTCGTTGTGCTCATTGTATGAGTATCCAGGCGGACGAGTTACGGTGAGCGGAAAGTGCGTGGACAGGTTCTGGTCTACGTCTGTCTGTGAGCCATTGAGAGGTCTCGATGGATTACAGCCCATTGTTACGGCGAGACGAATGCGAGAGTTCGTACGTCGGTCTGATGGCAGACAGGTATTGACGCGATGTCTTTTCATACTTGTACGGCTTTGCGCAAGATCCAGAAGTGGTGACATAGGTCCGGTACATGGCTGCCCAATTCAGCTTCTTAGGCCGTTGACTTTGCTGCTCGATGTTCACGCCGTACATAGGGTCGAAAGAACACAAACCATCCCCGCGGCACAAAGAGCCACATTTTGCAGTGCTGCATTTCGCTTCGCTGAACCCGCACCAGTTACACCATGGAGGGGTCGATTTGGGCAAAGACACCCAGAACTGCCCGTGATCGCATCTGCCACGACACCATGACCTACATCCATTCCACAAGGCGTGGTATGGGCCCCATGAAGTATACTGTACAGCATACAGCCTTTTTCAAGAATCATTTAAGGTCTCCTCCCCAGACCGCCCTATCCGTAGACTTCCCGGTATGTACCAGAGACGGAGGAACAACCACGGCCCTACCGTC
>NW_026849931.1:0-1197 GCF_030869305.1 Colletotrichum tamarilloi
GACGGTAGGGCCGTGGTTGTTCCTCCGTCTCTGGTACATACCGGGAAGTCTACGGATAGGGCGGTCTGGGGAGGAGACCTTAAATGATTCTTGAAAAAGGCTGTATGCTGTACAGTATACTTCATGGAGCCCATGATATGTCTTGTGGAATAGATATCGGTCATGGTGTCGTGGCAGATGCGATCACAGGCAGTTCTGGGTGTCTTTGCCCAAATCGACCCCTCCATGATGCGACTGGTGTGGGTTCAGCGAAGTGGTATGCAACACTGCAAAATGTGGCTCTTTGCGCCGCGGGGATGGTTTCGACCCTTTCGAACCTTTGCACGGCGTGAACATCGAGCAGCGAAGTCAACGGCCTAGGAAGCTGAATTGGGCAGCTACGTACCGGGTTCATGTCACCGCTTCTGGATCTTGCGCAAAGCGGTACAAGTATGGAAAGACATCGCGCCAACGCCTGTATGCCATTGAGCCGATGTAGAAACTCTGGTACTCGTCTCGCCGTAATAATGGGCTGTTATCCATCGAGACCTCTCAATGGCTCACAGACAGACGTAGACCAGACCCTGTCCATGCACTTTCCGCTCACCGTAACTCGTCCGCCTGGATACTCATACAATGAGCACAACGAAGCGTGTCGCCTTCTACGGCCTTGGGCTGTGCGAGGCGCAAAGTCCCGCAGCTTCATGTTCGTTGTTCATGTCACCAACAATAGTTTGCTAGATAGGTCGCAAACACTTGCCCAGATCAGGCTGCTGAGCCACTTGCAACAGCTCGCATACATCCATAAGCTTCAGGTTTTGGTCAAGTGCCTGGATTACTTGTCTGATACCGACGATGACCCATCCGCGGCGGATGAGAAACAGCTCTATCAGGGCATGCTAGCAGCGCGATCCAAGGCAGAAATGATCCGTTTGTGGGACGACAGACCGCCGGCGGCTAGTTCTCCGAGCCCCGAAGAAATCACAACGGCCGAGCATCGCATCAGCGCCGTCATCGACCACGTTCGACATAGTCGGGATGTAGGCGACGTAGATGTCAAACACCAAGTAGAACCAGAGATCGTTGCGGCACTCTCTCGTTTTGCCAAGAGCTGGAGCCTGGACGACTTCATGGATGCGCACGAAAAGATCATGGGCGAGCCGCCGACGTTGCATGCGGCTGGCATCTCAAAGCTCCAGGCTCAGTTCATACTGCAAG
>NW_026849932.1:0-1194 GCF_030869305.1 Colletotrichum tamarilloi
GGAGGGGAAGTACTAGCCATCGCATGCCATCATACGAGGCCAGGTTGAAGGACCTACAGGGCGATGAACTTCGCGGTGATCGAATGCAAGCTTGAAAGCTGAGGAATTGAAAGGCAGCAAAAGAAGTAGTCTTCCATCGGTATCAGCTTCGCAGACTGACTCAACCTTTATTTCCAGACGCTGACGTATCGTGGAAAATAGAAGCTTTGCGGACCTTCGGCGCCGTCTTGTGAGGGCAACTTAGCAAGGATCCCGTGATGTATCGCGGGTTTTGTAGCCATATCGCTTTGTTGAGTTGAGCGTGTGCTTGGCGCACATTGCGCGTACCATGGACTCAAAAAGTGGACCGTATTGTGTGATTTCTCTCGAAAGTCTGATCCCGACGAGGTCGATCTTTTGCGCCCGGAAATGTAAAGCCTGAACGGACAATAAAGAAAGTCTTAAAAATGGATTAACTTCACGGGAACCTTCCCGGGACGACGCACATCTCCAGCGTGATGCGCACAACTTCGAAGGACTGGATGGCCCATGCAAGTAGCTTCTAGCGTCTGACACGGCCGGTTCATGACTCAATTTGTGTATGTCACGATCCGAGCCTTCCTCCAGCAAAACATATGTGACGGGATGTATGAGCGTTCCACCAGATATTTATGATCCCCACACCATGCCGAACCGGGACCTTTCTCGTCATATTATCAAAGCAAGGTCAGTCTCCAAGGTGTTCATTCGGAACGTGGATCAGTTTTCACCCTCTATTATGTCATTTCGACTCGAGAGACCGACCACCAGACATCAGTGTCGATATGGGAAGTTTTCATAACCGTGCTTGCTGGATCAAAGCAACACCTAGCTGCACCATAAACGTATAGGTAGTGATTGATGTGATTGATCAGATGCACGACGTGAGAGCGATACATCGCTGTGTTGACAGAGAGACAGACGGTAAGAGATTGCATACTGGCAATCGTTCAGCATCACAACCGCGAATTATTCGTGCCCATGGGATGGGTGCTCCGGGAAGGCCAAGGTAAGGACTAGTATTCGCGACGGCTATACCGCAATACCTAGCCCAAGTAGGCGCTTCTAGTCCACCCTCTCGAGCGCTTCATTGAACTCGTCAGATGTCCGCGCATGTCTATCACCGCTCATCAACAATCACGGAACAGTCTACGCTCTACCAAGGCCCGTAACGAG
>NW_026849933.1:0-1191 GCF_030869305.1 Colletotrichum tamarilloi
GAAGCCTTGACCCCTTTTCTTGCGGCGGCGCGCCGCTGGCACAGTGCGATTTCAGTTTTCTCTTCTTCGCGTTACGCCTTGTGTGGACGTATCTAGACCCGACACTACGGGTCATTACAATCCATCTATTGTACATATCAACCATCAACCCAACTCTCTGGAGCTGTGACGCTCACACTGTGACTGCTACAGCATAGTCTTGTGTCCAGACGATCTCATCCGGGGTCAATAGGCCCGTTACTGTAGTAGCATTGAACTCGCTGAATATTTTTTTGAGAGCAATCCGAACAAAAGCCTATAGAGGCCAGTACAGTATGGCTGGGTTGTCGCAGTACATACTTTTTCCGAGTTACGTAGCCGATGTGCCACGGTTCGCTGATGTAGTAGCTTGGGTTTCGGTTTCTGACTGAACAGTTTGCTTTTCAGTTTGTGGGCTCAGCGGGGACATTGGTACATAAATCCAAGCAATTTCGTTCTGTCGGTATGTAACAAGGCCACATGTGTCTCGGCTAAATCATATCATGGTTGAGCCTACGGAGTACTGTACGCTCAAAAGCCAGAAGCGTACTCAATCAACCCCCCCGGCCCGCTCCGCGAAACTCATTCAACCTCATGTTTGTAAGGACGCTAGCCTAGTGTGGCAATTATCCGTTTGACCCTGGTCTGCTGCCCCCGATGAGTAGACGTAGACTGTCTGCTAGTGTTTGAAAAGTATCAGACAGAAGATAGAGCCGTATGCGGCTTAGACGGGGTGAAAACCCTGGTGTACACACATACACGGCCGTGGATGGTGGCGCAAGCTGCTGGGTACGTGGGTCTGGAAGCACGATAATGATGTCGGGAGGCCGGCTTAGTGGTATGATTGGAGAGAATGCACAAATCCAGGACCGGCTCCGGTTTATCTAGTAAGTACATACAAAAGGGAATTTAAACTGGGTTTCCACACTCAACGTCCAGCGTCATGAAGCGTTATGATTGATTCGATGATCAACAACAAGAGACGTCTTGAGGGCGACCTCACAGATCGTGATGCTTTTTGGGAAATACTCCGCAGCAAAAAGTGCAATGATCACCGAGTCGTGCATCGACTAGAGTCCTCTTTATCGGACCATAAGAGGAGATGTGTTAGGCAGATAGCTAAACACCAAGCGTTTTACAACGCCTTCAACCATTTGTCACGGATCCCGGGTC
>NW_026849934.1:0-1190 GCF_030869305.1 Colletotrichum tamarilloi
CTGGGAGACCGCATGCTCACTGCAGGCTGGTGGACGTGTAAGAAGAAAGGTGTGGTTCTCCGGAGCCTTGCAGTAGTCTGGATGAATACATCAGCTTTGTTAGCTTTGTCGAGAAGTCACGAGAAGAGAAGGCCAAATTTGACCATGATGAAGGATGCTGGGCGTTCAAATTGGAAGTCTAGGTGGAAATGGCCCCTGAATGACAAGTCGTAGAACACCTAGGTCAAACATGCAACAGATCACATGCCTCTGAATTTGGAGAGGTGGGACACTAGTGTACTGTACATGACTGGAGCCAACTCGACTATATCAACGTGCTGGCCGTAACACAATGGTATCCTACAGGTGGCTTCATCCCTCGTGGAGTAATCGGATTGACTTTTGCCAGAATCGTTCTGTGCTTGGAGATGCCAGGACGTCCATAGCTCAGCTGTCAGGCCTCCCATTGCACAGACGGTTCCGACGACGGACTGGAGCCCACACCCATGCTCGTCCACATGGGAGCAAACGCTGTCGGGGCGCATAATGGCAACATGTCATTCACGTCTGTCCAACAAAATTGTTGTCGGCCACAGAGGCAGCTACAGTAGGGCCAGTGAACGTAGCGCCCACTATCCAGGTTCCAAGCCCATAGCGGATCATGCATGTGCTCCAAGCCATCTTGCGTCGAAGTCATCGGCACCGGCGTTGGATAATCGGTAGAGGTTCCGCTTTCAGGCTGGCTGCTCTCGGGCGACGTGAAGCCGCCGTCAAATGACCAAAACCCATCGTCGCCGCAATCACTTCCGGACACGTTTTCCTTCGAGTGATCCTGCAAAGAGGACGCGCAAGACGGAGAGGGTAATGCGACGCTGATCTTCCATTTATATGACCCCTCTGCCTTTATCCTGCGACTCGCCCGGCGATCCGTTCGGGGTTTACGCGTTGGTTGGAATTCCGTCAACCCTGCCTCCGTGAGCTGCCAGAGGGAGCCTTGTCGTTCCACTCGTTCGAAGGCCTGTGCAACACAGATTCCTACTTAGCAGGAAAGACTAGACCGTCACAACGCTGGCGCAACTCGCTAGCGTACCTTGTTTACGCTCAGGTTCGAACGAACGCTGTTTTTCCATCCTTCGCCTCCCTTGTTGGCTCTCCTGGTGTTTTGCTCAAACCAGTGGTAGAGTTCGCCTAGCCCCATCGCCTTTTTTTCT
>NW_026849935.1:0-1187 GCF_030869305.1 Colletotrichum tamarilloi
TGTTTATTGATTGAGCTATCTCATGATTCGTAGACCGCGGCTTTGTCGGAAGTCGACGTCCTTGTTTTAGGAAATGATTGCTCATCGCTCCATACTCTTGCAGTGCTTTGCTTCGCGATCTTGGCTCATTCTCGACCATCTGAGGGACAGCGCAACCCATACCGCACAGTCGTCCAGGATGACGACTATTGTCGAAAACCTGTCGGAATGCTTGAACTGTAACAGACACCAGTCAAGTCGTTTACCACCCTCGCGGAGTGTCTCCTGATAGCAGCCAAAGCTGCCGGCGCACAATAGCAGACCTCGATCCGTTCCGAGAGGTGGATAGTCGTCGTTGGCAGGAATTTGACTACGGCCAATTGCAGTGTGGTGTTCTCTTTCCCTCTACGGAATCCCGTGCTAGCCAATGCGGAATCATGCCATCTCGATGATCCTGAACCTCGCTGATCCTGAACCTCGCTGATCCTGAACCTCGCTGATCCAAGGCTCTCGCGTTCGACGCTGGCTCATCGCAGCCAAGCTGCGCGTGTCAATGGCATCTCGAGCTTCTAATCTTCCTCTCCAAGATGCGTATAGTGACATGTAGAGCATTGACTGTGCTGCAGAGGAGAATGATGAGCCAAAATGTGGTCATAGCGTGAAGAAGCCACGAACGCAAAGTGTGCACGGTAGAAAGATGTCTGAACGAAGGGAGGTTGTTTTCGATAGAGGCACTGGACTCAGAAGTGGGCTTGGTAGGAATGGTCGCAGGAATGGTAGGCTTAGCTGGGAAGATGGCAAGACGGGCCCGTCGAGAAGCACAGTGACCGGAACGACGAAGCTGTCGGGTGCATCCAGGATGTGATCAGAATATGCTGCTCCAGCCTCTGAGAACATAGAACGCACCCTAGACTTACAGTACTGTACAGTAGCAGCTAACGGAACTTGGCAAATCTGTTTCCCAACCATCCAGACCAGTCCTTGAGTGTTGTGTGCGCAGGCGCCATGGGGCATCGTTCTCGGCCCAGAGGCGGCTCGGCCTGGGCCATGGTGGGTGGTCGAGACCGCAGGGGGGGGGGGGTGTTGTTTGTGGTCGATTAACGCAGGGCCAGGGCGGATCGAACTCCAGCGAGCCACTTCCTGCCGGATCCACATTGGACTCAGGACCAGATCGGGCTTTGGATCAGGAACCGCTTCGAGTGGGGCGA
>NW_026849936.1:0-1174 GCF_030869305.1 Colletotrichum tamarilloi
CGTTCGTCACTAGCAACAGAGTACCTAAACTAAACGTGCGTCCGTGGTCCACTCGAGAGGCTTATGAGAGAAATAAGGAGTTCCTCTTTTTCGACAACATGAATCAGCAACCAATTTTTAGGGGAGAATCAATTACTAGCGTGTTTCTGCTTAGAACTATTTACATGGCTTTTTTCCGCAAGCGGCCTTTCAGTTGGGCCTAGGACTCGATGCCATCTACGATATCTCTGCGTCGTAGCTGCAACGAACCAAACCCAGGCATAGATGCGCTACTGAATAGCCCTGAAGACAACATGAAAGTTTGGCAGCTGGATGCAAGGGTGTCTCGAACTCAGGCAACAGCAGCAGAAAGCATGGATTTGGCAACGGACCAAGGAGGGAATCGACGCAGTGTGACTTTCAAGGTCCTGAAAAGCAGATATTGCAGTAAGAAGAACATTTGATTTTCGACATGACTGTTCACGGAGACAATTAAGTCTTAAGTTTCATCTCGTGCGAGGTACAGTATGATGATGTCACATTGTCAAACCCTTCAAATCTCATCTAAGAAATGAGCGAATCTGTTTGGCGAATGGTTTAATGAGGAGACCGTTGAAAAAAGGGAACGATTGCATCCTTTGACAGATTTCAACCAGGTGGACAGGACGAACATGCAATGGTAGTAGGTTCTTAGCGCAACTTTTCTCGCAACCCTCTGTTCGATGGTTTGACAAAGTGCTCATTGCATCGAGCGCCATTTCACGGTCTCAATGGTTCGTTCGCATCCACAATGAAACCCGCGAAGTCATATGTGCCTAGAGTATTTGTTCCAAGGAATATTCTCGTATCCTAGATATATACCCAGAAACGAGCTCGGAGGGTGTGCTATGCCGTAGGTCGGTATCCCTGAGATCTCGCAGATTTCACCGGCGCCTCTATCTTTGAGCCTAGTGTAGCACCAGGCCGGCGGACACTGGAAATAAATGAGCCGAGAGAACTGCAGAAACGACTATGTACAGCAACTGAATGAATTTCGTTGATCTGGCATTCTGTGACTTGCTTGCTGGTTGGTTCTGCCAAAGAGTTGACGAGAATTGTGAGGCACAAGGGTATTGAAACGAAAGACGCGGATATCAATTCAAGCAACAGACCTACGGCGAAAACGATGAAATTATCGCCTAGACAGGATCTCTTC
>NW_026849937.1:0-1173 GCF_030869305.1 Colletotrichum tamarilloi
ATGAGCCTCAGTCCCCGACCAGTCATACCGATATCAAGGTTGGGAACCCGTTAATGCGCGCCATATGTTGTCTATAAGACGCGCAGGTAGTGGCGGCGAAGGAAACAAGGAGTGAGGCGTTCATGAAATCTAGCGTGATGAACGTTTTGCATGTTCGGTTGTAAACGTCCTGTATAGCTCAATTGAATAGTACGTAGTCTATACAGTACGGGTCCAGTATGCGACAAGCCATGAATCCCGGCTTCTTCATCTGTTCCGTCCGTGTTTCCGGCTGCGTGTGGTGATATGGTGGCTGTCTGAACCGGCTCCACCTCGCCACCCGAACAGGCAAGCAAGAAACGACTTTGACAGCATCCCAGTTCATGCACTGGCACATATCGAGAGCTCATTGGTGCTTTCTATAGTGTTCGACGAAAGTTACCTAGCAGGACTTCCGAATGTTGGCACGTCCCCAGAAATCCACAAGCACATGCGGCAAACACTCCTCACACACGAACACACACGAAGATTCACAGACCACTCTAGGCCTCAGCTGCAGAGTGAATCAACACAGTCTTGGCGAGTTCGTACAGTATGTATATATGCGCCCGTTGTCTCCTAGACCTGCGATTCGGTTTCGGATACTCGTCATCCTCGTTCTTACGCCTCTTCCTCTAGTGCCATGATTTCCAAGATCGTCATAGCCCTACATGTCGTCTTGACACTAGTCGTACTCGCAGTAACCGTCAGGACTCTGCAGAATGAAGCGAACGAGAAGGAGGGAATAGTACAGATTCAGGTGCGTAACTCATCACGCCGACAATGTGGGATTAACGGCAGCGAAGTTACATGAACAAGCAAAACGCTTCGTTCAGGTTCCTGACTTGGTCGGATCCATCGCCACAGCGGTGCAAAGTGCCGCAGCCGGTGTGGTCACTGCCGCGATCGCATCAGGCGAATCCTTGGTCGCCGCCAGTCTACCGTCTAGCATATCAGTGGGCACCAAATACGCGTGCGTGGCTTCAGAATGCGCAGCGATTCCAGGCCACGCCTTTCGCCTGATACATGACCTGGCCGCGTTTGTCCCTTCGTCCGAGGAGATCGAACAGCTGCAGAAGCTGGTAGAGAAATGCCCCAACCTGGAGACCGTTGTGTTCGCCGGGCTCGGCTTAGTTTTGGTGTCGACTACACTGC
>NW_026849938.1:0-1168 GCF_030869305.1 Colletotrichum tamarilloi
TCTTCCATGTCGCCCCACATGGAGCGACCGGCGCCTCCCAAGACTGGCCCTCAAGTGACGTTCCGCCCCCCGCTTGTCTCGAAGGGACGAACGAAGCAAATCCAACCCCGCACCACCAACAGCGACCGACCGTTATCTCGTCAATCTGCGGCAGGGGCTCGCCAGGCTTCAAACGCCGCATTCTGCAACAGAAAACGTCAAATAGGGCGTCTTAAGAAACCTGCCAGAGCAAAGTTTGAGCAGCACGGTTCCAGTCGCAGTGTCGATACATGCACCATTATCGAAGCGGACGAAATGACAGAACGGGAAGGCTCCACTGAAGCCAGTACGCCAGCTGCGGAGCCTCTTCAGTTTATCCGTCGTGTGGACTTGGACGGCACGGCGGCCGGTCGTTCTTTGATTGGAAGCATGTTGAAGAAGTTCTGATCTGTCAGGGGAGATGGGAGCACGGCTGCGAGCGCGGATAGAAGATGGGAACATTAGTGTGAATTACGGTGTCATGTTGTCATGTTGTCACGAGCTGTGGCAGGCACCAATGGTTAATTATAGGATGTGGAACAAGAGGCTTGTATCGATCAAGAAGAATGTGAAGAAGAACGTAAAACCTGTAATCAGAACGAAAGTGAGAACCACCTGATGATGCATTTTACAGGCCGATCGTGGAAAAGTGACCCTGTTCCCGATTCGTGATGTATTTTGAGTCTGAATACTACATGTAGATGAAGAACACCACGACCTGCGGGCTCATAGCCAAGAGATCACGTCGGTATAGTTCAGTCGGTGGCTCTGACGTGGAACAGATGGGCTTTCTGCATCCCCGCTCGCGCATAACTCGAGTCTTTCTCTGCATTCATCCTATGCTATATTCGAAATGCCACCAGCTATGATATAATGCCGCACAGGACCGGACGTGAAAGGAAATCAAGCGAGAAAGATGAGGCCTCTCAATCTTTCCACGTGGTTACCTGCTCAGGAAAGACCGATACTGGAAGAGGAGTAGGTCTAACGTTCTCCCCAAAAACACCTCCGTCGTCGACGTTCCCAAGAGCAAAGCCCTGTTGCGAGATGGGCTGGCCATCAAGATCATAAAACGATGGGGAGAGCGGCCCATCATAGATAGCGGGAGAAGAGTCAGCCGCGTTTGACAAGTATTCATCAGCGAGCCCGG
>NW_026849939.1:0-1157 GCF_030869305.1 Colletotrichum tamarilloi
CCACTATTTATGGGTTACTACACTAGTCTAGACCCTATCCTGGGTAGTGGGGTGACCGTAAAATACGATTTCTGCTTTGACACATGAAAAAAGTGTTTTGGCGGAGTGCCTCTTGCAGTCTGCCGTAGAAAGGTTACCTTGTTGATCTCGAGGTGGGTGGGGCCCAGCCGGCCGAGTGGTCATGCATGCACATTTGTGCTCCGGCGGATCGTAAGTTGGCTCTGTGGCTAACACAGCCAAGGCCGTCGTGCCGCGAAGCGCAGTCGACGGCCGTTCGAGGGTACGGGGCGCTTGCTTTTGAATGCGCAAACTGCTCGGCGGCGTGCTAGTATGAGGGGCCTGTCCCGTCAGGCTCCATTGACGGCCACGGATGAGGCTGGCAGTGGCGATTGCTCAGCATCATCCACTGTCTCTGTGTCTACGTCCGCATCACTGGAGTTGACGTGACCCAGGCCGCCAATCTCACACTCGTACATCCAGTGGCCTGCACAAGTTACAAGCACTTTCAGGGCAGATCACAGTCTTTACAGACCGTCATTTCGAGGACGGGCGATGAAAATGACCTAGATGACGCTTCGAAGCTTGCGAGAGCGTCTGAGCAACTGATCAGTCTTCAGATCTGTGGTGATACGCGAGCGTCTATCGCTATTTCACATCTAGCTTCTATCTGCCAGTCTTCTCGTCTTGGGATTACTCTCTCAAGGCGATGTGTTGCTGACGAGATTGAAGGTTTTGGGAATTCGGCACGCTCGGGACTGGAATCCGGTTCATGACCTTCAGATATTTTGACCACGAAGCGAGGACTGGTCTTCCCACTGCGACTTATGTCAATACTGAACCATATTGGTTTGGTTCGACGGCCTGTTCCTGAAAGTTTAAAGCCTTGGCTCTCCCCTGACATCCCCCCCCCCCCCCCAAAAAAAAAAAAGAAAGAGGAAAGAGAAGATGGATGCTATGGGAGAAGTAGTATGAGAATAGATCAGGATTCCGAACAAAGCTTGAGCCAAACGCGCTTTTGCCTAGAAAACACCCGTTGACCCGTGCCGCCTCGGTAGGTCACGTTCACCATCTGCCCGACCACAAGGTCAGCATGCTTTTGCAGCCTCGAGTGTGACGCCTCCATGCCAAGAAAGTCATTTCCGTTCCAGACCATTGCG
>NW_026849940.1:0-1149 GCF_030869305.1 Colletotrichum tamarilloi
CCCCGACCAGTCATACCGATATCAAGGTTAGGAACCCGTTAATGCGCGCCATATGTTGTCTATAAGACGCGCAGGTAGTGGCGGCGAAGGAAACAAGGAGTGAGGCGTTCATGAAATCTAGCGTGATCAACGTTTTGCATGTTCGGTTGTAAACGTCCTGTGTAGCTCAATTGAATTGTACATAGTCTATACAGTACGGGTCCAGTATGCAACAAGCCATGAATTCCGGATCCTTCATCTGTCCGTCCGTTTTCCGACTGCGTGTAGTGATATGGTGGCTGTCTGAACCGGCTCCACCTCGCCACCCGAACAGGAAAGCAAGAAACGACTTTGACAGCATCCCAGTTCATGCATTGGCACATATCGAGAGCTCATTGGTGCTTTCTATAGTGTTCGACGAAAGTTACCTAGCAGGACTTCCGAATGTTGGCACGTCCCCAGAAATCCACAAGTACATGCGGCAGACATTCCTCACACACGAAGATTCACAGACCACTCTAGGCCTCGACTGCAGAGTGAATCAACATAGTCTTGGTGAGTTCGTACAGTATATATATATGCGTCCGTTGTCTCCTAGACCTGCGATTCGGCTTCGGATACTCGTCATCCTCGTTCTTACGCCCCTTCCTCTAGTGCCATGATTTCCAAGATTGTCATAGCCCTACATGTCGTCTTGACACTAGTCATACTTGCAGTAACCATCAGGGCTCTGCAGGATGAATCGAATGAGAAGAAGGGAATAGTGCAGATTCTGGTGCGTAACTCATCACGCCGACAATGCGGGACTAACGGCAGCGAAGCTACATGAACAAGCGAAACGCTTCGTTCAGGTTCCTGACTTGGTCGGATCCATCGCCACAGCGGTGCAAAGTGCCGCAGCCGGCGTGGTCACTGCCGCGGTCGCATCAGGCAAATCCTTGGTCGCCGCCAGTCTACCGTCTAGCATATCAGTGGGCACCAAATACGCGTGCGTGGCTTCAGAATGCGCAGCGATTCCAGGCCACGCCTTTCGCCTGATACATGACCTGGCCGCGTTTGTCCCTTCGTCCGAGGAGATCGAACAGCTGCAGAAGCTGGTAGAGAAATGCCCCAACCTGGAGACCGTTTTGTTCGCCGGGCTCGGCTTAGTTTTGGTGTCGACTACACTGC
>NW_026849941.1:0-1146 GCF_030869305.1 Colletotrichum tamarilloi
GCAGCTATCTACCTTTTCACTGGCTTCGCCTACCAATCACCTCCCTCCCTGATACCATTTCTCTCATGTTGGCGTCCCGCCTCTCCCCTTACCATCTCACCCCACCATACTAACACCACCTTCGCATGACGCTCTTTCTTTCTGATCGGAAAACCCCTGCGATGACCGGCCCTGGCCTACTTTCCTTCGCATTCCGCAGCATGTTCAAGACGCCCGTCTTCGTCAGACTCACACCATCCTTCAGCATCTCCGTGACGAGGCGCACAATCACGCCCGGCGACTCTTGCAAGAACCGTGATGCGGCAGCGTCACCACTCCGAGATGCTACCCAGAAACAGTGCGAATACAACACGTGGAATATCTTCAACAGCTTAGGCTCTCGCGCCAATAGGCTGATCACACTCCAGTGGTCTTGTGCGTCCGCAAGACGCGCCAGCTTGCCGATAATGTCGCACAACACGGCATCGTCCATCTTGGCACCGCGCCGCAGCAAGATCGACGCCATTACGGGGCTGCCGTGACATGTCGAAAGTGCCCAATCGAGACTCGTCGCGCCATGCGAGTCGCGCCTGTCGATGTCTACGAAGCCCGAAGAAAGCAGCATCTCGGCTTCCCAACGGCGCCGCTCTCGAGACAGCTTCAGCAACAGAGGTCCTGTCCAGTTGCAGCGTGCCGATATGCAAACCCCCTCGTTTGGGTCAGCGCCCGATTTGAGGAGGAGTTCGATGAGCCGTTGCTTCGCCGATGCCGTCCTGCCATTCGTTTCTTTCACCCGGGCCAGGAGCGCGAGCTCGAGCGGCTTTTGATCGAATATACGGAGTGCTGGGTCGGCCCCCTCGACCAATCCGTCCAGCTCGCCCGTGGCGTCCGCTCCAGCCTTCAACAGTGCCAGGGCGGCGGAGAACATGCCGTCCTCGCACGCCATGCTAAGGGCCGTCATACGCCATGTGTCGATCGTCGTGGGCTGGTCCACGTCCACGCCGAACTGCGCCAGCTGATCTATGACCGTTTCTGGCGACGGAGACAACAGGGAGTGAATCAGTGGCGTGTCCCCGTTGTTGTCGGCCTCGTTCACTTCCATCCCTTTCTCGTCGACGAGGTACGTGATCACTTCGGTGAGCCCGGCGGCGGCGGCTTGGTGGAGAG
>NW_026849942.1:0-1145 GCF_030869305.1 Colletotrichum tamarilloi
AAAGGCCGGAATAGGCTGTTGTGGGAGGTGGGAGGCGTTTTGTGGGTTTGGCCATGGACGCTGACACAGTAACGCCGACGCCCCCCTATCAAAGCCAGTTCACAAGTACAGCACTGTATCCTGTTTTCCTTCCTTCAATTTTTGGGCCACAAGTGGTAGGATAATTGTATGTACGGAAGATGGCAAAACCAGTGTTCGTTTCGCACCCTCAACGGCGTGTACATAAAAGCATGGAACGCGCTCGGAAATCAAGGTACGTATATAGTACTGCAAATGACTTGTGACTCACCGTCAGTTCTGCGCACGCAGGCGTCTAAACTACGTTGTCGTCTGCGAACCACTCCGCTATCAAGGATTGCAACCAATCACGGCGCCCGTCTTCACGAAGAACAAACTCTTCTCTACAAACTGACAGTCGGCTTTTAGCATGGCCCACATCAACGAATGGAACGAGTCGGCTGCTTTTGGCGTTTGCGAAGTCACAGTCTTGGCGCTTGGGAAGCCACAGTCTTGGCGATTGGAGCATCGAGGACCGCTAGCCGATCTTGTTTCCGGTGCCATGTGCAGAGGGGACCACAAATAGCTGTGGCAGCGGGTCTGCACATCGGAAACCCAGGATTTGACTGTGGCCGGAGCGGTACCCGTTGACCCATATATACAGGTCTGTTATTGGAGTTCTGTGGACTGTGAGGATGTAGCTGCTCACTCGTTCTCGGCCCCAAACATCTCGACTCCAAACTTTGTCAGTGAAGGAACCGATCACTGAGCAATGTGGGATTCACGAGTGTACATAGTCTAGTCGTCGCTATTCATTGGGATGCGACTCTACGTATCTATAAGAAAAGCCACACATTTCTTAGACAGCAACGTCGACACATCCTTTACTATCCTACCTTCGAGTCCCGCCCGACGCCCACCGTACGTATAACTTCAGATATTACGTCTACACCAGTATCCGGCTAGCAGAACAACCGGAAAATGAGAGCAACATCAGTCGACCAAATCAGAGAAGACGGGTCGAGTACGACGGAATGGCAAGTGAGACGAATCCAAGGACACAGCCAGTCTGGTGACGCAATCTATTATCACGTGGCTTGGCAACCGACCTGGGAATGCAGAGACCGACTTCAGCACATGTTGCCAGA
>NW_026849943.1:0-1140 GCF_030869305.1 Colletotrichum tamarilloi
GAACTGCGATGACGGTTTCTTTGTCCACCATGACCGGATTCCAGGGTCGGATGCGGCGGAGTGGTATGCAGACCCATTAGTGGTGATGTATGCCATGTATCCCTTCTGGTAGGCGCTATCGTTGTAATCCTGTGCTTTCCTGCTAGGCTTTCGAGTCCTTGGAGCTTGAATGATGTTTGCTAAATCAACTCCTTGTGTAGTATCGTGTTGTTGTCGCTTTCTGGTACTGTAATGTTGGTGAATATGTTCGATGAAGTGACGTCCGGGGTTGAACTGAGTGGTTCATTGGAGTCCTCCGCTGTTTCTAGCGCCCCCCTAGGTAGCTGACCTGGATCACTATCTGTTTGAGCGTTCTGGCTTGCCTGGTGACCTTCTCGTTCGTCTTGCGAGGTACCACTATCAGTTCTAACAATGATAGTATCCAGAATCTCCTTATGGGAATTTTGATTATCTGGAATGTGGTCTGACTCCCTGTCTCCTCTAGTAGTGTCAGGGGGAGACGAAGGATTGATGAGAAAGCTCGAGACTGTGTTGGGTTCTGTGGCTTCCACCCCCCCCCCCCCCCACCAGCTGCAGAGATATCCAGGCTGGTATCAGAGCCATCAGATCCGTAGTTATATGGTTGTTGATCTGGACAACTTTTTGTTGAGTTGCTTTGTCGTGCTTGTCGGGATTCAGAAGCTAATGCTGCGGGTAGGCTTGTAATGCTCCCTAGATTGGCTGAATCCCTCATGACTGCCTCGATCGTGAGGTCAATATCAAGGTTGAGATCAACTAGATCTAGCTGACCAGCCTGTGTCTGGCTTAGTACGGGAGTACTTAGCCCAGAGAAACCTTAGGTTGACAGGGGTGCTCCATCCATGGTTTGGAGCAAACATTGGCTTCGGTGTCATCACCAGCAGGGATTCTAAGTGGATTGGAAAGCCGGCTCTGGATTACCTAAGCTCCGTTATTGGAGATGGAGAGCGTGCCCAAGTGTGTGGGTCGGTCGTCGAATGACGTGTATTGTGTTTGGCATGTATACATATCTGTAAGCCAGGGTTTGATCAACACTGTGTAAGCATCAAAAACGGCTTATATGTCTGCGCGGAAAGAGATCAGAGAGTTGAAGAAGGTGAAGGCCTTTTCGCGGACTCCTAC
>NW_026849944.1:0-1136 GCF_030869305.1 Colletotrichum tamarilloi
GATTTCTTCCATCTGTTTTTGTGTCGGGCATTGTAACGCCATTCTCAGGTGAAAGTCATCGCGATTTTTACGTATCGGCCAAGGGAAGTTGATGAGCTGGGAGAAACGAGTTATGTATGAGTTGGCGCAGAACGCCGAGAGCCGGTTCTGATGCTGACGAGCGCCCTGGAGCAATATTTACCTCTTATGTGATGACGAGTAAGGCTGCAATGAGTCGATCTCTTGTACTGTAGAGAAGAGCATAGGGGAAGGATAGGTCAAGACCCGCCTTTCCTATCCATTTGAGAAGCCATTTAGTGAGAACTGTTTTTGATGATAAAAGCAACTGATGTATACACAAACGGAAGAACCCGAAGGTTCCGCAAAAACAGCACCTCTATAAGCTTGTGCCTTTACTGCATAGCATCTATGGCTGGTCGTGCTCTTGACTCCCACGAGAGCTTCCAGATATGGGCGACAAAGTGGCATGTTGGAAATGGTGAGCGTTTTCGAGTCCTGCAATCCTCCAAGGTACGCTTACACAAAACAGACGACAAGAAATATCTGCCCCATGAAGATGACTCGGAAATAATCAAAGAGTACGACAGCGCTAGTCTCTTTGCTTTGAGAAGACTTGAGGTAAGCAAGATTGCTCGCGAGCATTAAGCTGGGCTGTTGCTGAATTTCTGAAACCAGCGAAAGACCTTGCCTTTGGCACATTACATGGAAATTCAAGAGTGCGTGCCGCAGAGATGGGCGTCACGACTACAGATCTGTACGAAGTTCATTCGGTTCGCAACGTATCTCCACATCCCCATCGAGACGGTCTATCTAGCGGTCAATTGTCTTGACCGATTTCTCTCGGCTCGAGTCGTGTCGGAATACCATCTCGACGTAATTGGAGCGATCATCTTTGCCATTGCCACTGAGTTCGAAAGATCGAGCATACCTTCTGTGTTTGAACTCGATAGTAGTCTCGCAGAGCGATACCAACCAGAAGATGTTCCTTTTATTAAGGCAACCATAGTTGACGTTTTAGAGAACTCGCTCAAAACACCGAGTCCGTTCGTGTTCCTTCGTCGGATCAGCACCGCAGACACGAAGGTGCCGAACATGCTCCCGCTTGCGCAGTATCTATCGACGTGTAGTCTACTAGA
>NW_026849945.1:0-1135 GCF_030869305.1 Colletotrichum tamarilloi
AGTTCTGTGATCGCTGGAGGCCACGCTCCAGGTAAATGAGACTACCGCAGAGTACCGCACCACTGATATCAGCCCGTAGCAGCAGATGGCGTAGGAAGACTGCCAAATCTGAGGAGAGGTTCCATATGTCGCTGCTGATGGGCAGGACTCTTGAAAGGATGCCACATTCAGCTGGGTGACGCATGACAGACTCATCACGGAACTCGTCAATGGTAGAATGGTGTGCTATTTCGCGGCGGAGGATGGTCGTGTGGTGGGTGTCTATCTTGGCGTTTGGAGTTGCCCACCTGTTTTTCAGTGGCCGCCAAATTGAAGGTCTGCATGTGGTTACTTAGCTTACATCACAAAAAGAGTTCTTTGTTGTGTATCAAGCGGCCCGGAGCCGCATTGCAACATCCTCGGTATCTCGTATTTCATGTCAATGGCAGACGAAAGATGGCTATGAATATGCTGAAGAATGTGCAAAAGTCCGTATAGCCTCTCTTTGGGCTTTATTGAAATACACTCATTCTTTCAAGGCGCACATTTCTTAATTGCATGTCGCCGTCTCCCTTCTAGGTCCCAGACCATCCGTGCTATAGTGACCTCAGCCCTCAAAGACTGATGATGATTGTGAGAAATCATGACTTTTGACATCATGGCTGAGCTACTTTGCGATGATTTGTTTGCTTCGTCCGCCTTGTACGAATTCTGACACCTGAAGCCCGGCTCGGACCTGGTTTTATCTCCAAGTCTCTGAGACTAATTATCTGGCTTGACAACAGTGTTGTGTTGACAGGGTAAAACATGCTCTCTGGGCGAAACGGTGAAGGACGGCTTTCTATGACATTGCTGTTCCGAAGTTCGTTCGCGTCTTCGAGCCTTAGTTGAGGTATAGTAGGTCCGGGAGACCTCCGTGGATGTGCTGGTGGCGTAGACTTCGAGAATACACTTGTGGGAGAAAGCAAAACGTTCGCATAGGCACAAGCATCGGTAAATGCTTGTTCATCCTGCACTAGAAAGGGATCTGGCGGAGATGGTGTTGTCATTTTTCGAAGTTGCGAGATGGAGAAACCGAAGATTCTCTCGGCCTCAAGATACCGGAACTATTTATGTTCAAAATGCTGGTCACATCAGCCGTATTTGACAGCAATCT
>NW_026849946.1:0-1135 GCF_030869305.1 Colletotrichum tamarilloi
GATTTCTTCCATCTGTTTTTGTGTCGGGCATTGTAACGCCATTCTCAGGTGAAAGTCATCGCGATTTTTACGTATCGGCCAAAGGAAGTTGATGAGCTGGGAGAAACGAGTTATGTATGAGTTGACGCAAAACGCCGAGAGCCGGTTCTGATGCTGACGAGCGCCCTGGAGCAATATTTACCTCTTATGTGATGACGAGTAAGGCTGCAATGAGTCGATCTCTTGTACTGTAGAGAAGAGCATAGGGGAAGGATAGGTCAAGACCCGCCTTTCCTATCCATTTGAGAAGCCATTTAGTGAGAACTGTTTTTGATGATAAAAGCAACTGATGTATACACAAACGGAAGAACCCGAAAGTTCCGCAAAAACAGCACCTCTATAAGCTTGTGCCTTTTCTGCATAGCATCTATGGCTGGTCGTGCTCTTGACTCCCACGAAAGCTTCCAGATATGGGCGACAAAGTGGCATGTTGGAAATGGTGAGCGTTTTCGAGTCCTGCAATCCTCCAAGGTACGCTTACACAAAGCAGACGACAAGAAATATCTGCCCCACGAAGATGACTCGGAAATAATCAAAGAGTACGATAGCGCTAGTCTCTTTGCTTTGAGAAGACTTGAGGTAAGCAAGATCGCTCGCGAGCATCAGGCTGGGCTGTCGCTCATTTCCGAAATCAGCGAAAGACCTTGCCTTTGGCACATTACATGGAAATTCAAGAGTGCGTGCCGCAGAGATGGGCGTCACGACTACAGATCTGTACGAAGTTCATTCGGTTCGCAACGTATCTCCACATCCCCATCGAGACGGTCTATCTAGCGGTCAATTGTCTTGACCGATTTCTCTCGGTTCGAGTCGTGTTGGAATACCATCTCGATGTCATTGGAGCGACCATCTTTGCCATTGCGACTGAGTTCGAAAGATCGAGCATACCTTCTGTGTTTGAACTCGATAGTAGTCTCGCAGAGCGATACCAACCAGAAGATGTTCCTTTTATCAAGGCAACCATAGTTGACGTTTTAGAGAACTCGCTCAAAACACCGAGTCCGTTCGTGTTCCTTCGTCGGATCAGCATCGCAGACACGAAGGTGCCGAACATGCTCCCGCTTGCGCAGTATCTATCGACGTGTAGTCTACTAGA
>NW_026849947.1:0-1135 GCF_030869305.1 Colletotrichum tamarilloi
TTGCTGAACGCGAAATTGAAGCCAGATGTAGACGAGATATGATTTTTGTAAGTCCTGGCAAGGTTGACCGACCCATATTGGGCTGCTTCTGTCGTCAACTTGATGTGCGAAGAACCAGAGCTTTCACGGGTGGGCGAGTCAGCAAACGATCTCGTCTCGATGCAGCACACTTATGAATGGATGCCGTGTGTATGTACTGTACAGCGCAGTTATGAATCTTGAGACCACTCTACGGCCCCATCGTCATTGCAGATGCTGTGCAAAAACGGCCATTCATGCGAAACGCTGACGGTCGAGCCGTTGGTGGCTTCTGCAAAATCCGGTTGCACAGAACCTCGCTTCTCGGAAGACAGTATCGGATGTCGACACGAGCTTACACGTACGAAGAGCACAATGTGCCTTGTCCAAAAAGAAATCCAGTCTAGAGCCCTGGTGCTGACGATATAAATCTCGTCATTGGCGGTGGCATGAGCTGGTCTACCGAATCACCACAGACGCGCCGGAAGAGATCATGGATTCCATGTGGTGAGAGGCGCACTATCACATTGCCACAGGAGCTTCCTGCTAATGGATGTCAGGACCAACCTGCTTAGACAAGATGAGCGATGCTGCCTCGCCATCTGCCTGGCAGTCAATTGCCCTCACAGCGGGCTGACCGACGACACGTGGTACCCGCCGCTGAACAGAGTCAAAGAAGACATGAACAGCACCGCGGGAGATCGGTTCATCGCCTACATCATAAGCTGTCTGTGTGGGCCACTACAAGGCAAAGAGTTCGTCGTCAAGGTCGCCGCGCTCCTGGCGTGCCTGAAAGTCCGCGAAGCACCCGAGGAATGTGACGACGGCCCGTCGGACAACAGGACCAACTTGTTGTTCGAGTTTGACAAGGCACTGAACTTTGACTTTGGAAACATGCTCATCACCATCAAAGTGCTCGAACAGGTTTTGATGTTCTCCGCGCGGATTTGGGAAATCCATGCGCCGGAAGACGCCGTTCACCCCGGGACATTGCCAGCGACTTTCGATCTCTGCGATGATTCGGTGTCGAGAAAGATGCTATACATGTACTGCTGCGTACGAATCTTGTTCCCCGACACTCATGAGGCGACCATGCACCGGACACGGGCCGTCTTCC
>NW_026849948.1:0-1131 GCF_030869305.1 Colletotrichum tamarilloi
AGTCAGTTGGAAGGGTGTTTTTCTTCTTCTTTCTTGCCGTCTTACTGTCCGCGAGGTTCGGCAGTGAATGGGGCATGCTAGCTTCTAGAAGTGTAGGGTCAGATACATACATCTCGTATGTATGCTAACTGTTGGGGTGAAGTGTACATGCCAGGAACAAATCAGTAAGGAGACGATGTGCAGAGATTCCATATCGTGCCACGTCGCTTCTCGGCGACTGGGCAAACATCCTTAAGCATCCGAAATCAATCAGCCATCAAATTTGAACACCCGAAAGTCAATTTTGGCTCCATGCGTTGGACGAATCCAGGTACAGCTAGTTTACCATCCCCACTAAACGCCCTGGACATCAACAAACATGGCAATTGCGAAGTTTGCGTGTGGCCGCTTATGACTCTGCCGGAGAAGATCGGCAGAAAGATCAGAAATGAACTGCGATGACGGTTTCTTTGTCCACCATGACCGGATTCCAGGGTCGGATGCGGCTGCATAGTGCAATTGCGGGCTTACCAGCGTTTGGGCTTTTCGATGTGGTATGATCTGGCCACCACGCATTATCAGGCGAAGTCGAAGCATTAGATCGTTATCTTCATCGGTCGGAGCACCTTTGAAACGTCCAGAATATTTCTCTGCTCGGCAGCAGGTTTTGGATCTTGCAGTTGCTAATGTAAATGTTCAAGAGCATGTTGTGTCTCTTGAATGCTTTCTCGATTGAAGTCCACATATGAGCCGGCTAATCAAAGTCGAATGATCAAGAACAATTCATCGCTTCACAGGGGCAAGCAAGATGCATTGCTTTGTAGCTGCTCGAACTGTTTGAGAAAGAGTAGGCGTTGGTCAGGATCAACAAACAGCTGCGATCTACGAACCACAAACTATCGAATTGGCTCACTTCGAAGCTCAACACAAAGTCTATCATGGCCTCTATTCCGTATTGTCGTACTTGAGGGCAATAGAATCCCATTCCGATAGCTATTCTCGGGTAGTAGGCTGCATCAGATCATATTCGGATTGTAGATCACTCAACTCGCAACACCATGGCTCCCGTGTCGTCGGACAAGGTCGTCTTTACACACGGCAAAAAGGCCAAAGAGAAGGTCCGGAAATGTGGGGCAAGCGCGAAACGAAAGG
>NW_026849949.1:0-1131 GCF_030869305.1 Colletotrichum tamarilloi
AAATGGCCCCTGAATGACAAGTCGTAGAACACCTAGGTCAAACATGCAACAGATCACATGCCTCTGAATTTGGAGAGGTGGGACACTAGTGTACTGTACATGACTGGAGCCAACTCGACTATATCAATGTGCTGGCCGTAACACAATGGTATCCTACAGGTGGCTTCATCCCTCGTGGAGTAATCGGATTGACTTTTGCCAGAATCGTTCTGTGCTTGGAGATGCCAGGACGTCCATGGCTCAGCTGTCAGGCCTCCCATTGCACATACGTTTCCGACGGCGGACTAGAACCCACATCCATGCTCGTCAACATGGGAGCAAACGCTGTCGGGGCGCATAATGGCAACATGTCATTCACGTCTGTCCAACAAAATTGTTGTCGGCCACAGAGGCAGCTGCAGTAGGGCCAGTGAACGTAGCGCCCACTATCAAGGTTCCAAGCCCATAGCGGATCATGCATGTGCTCCAAGCCATCTCGCGTCGAAGTAATCGGTGTCGGCGTGGGATAATCGGTAGAGGTTCCGCTTTCAGGCTGGCTCCTCTCGGGCGACGTGAAGCCGCCGTCAAATGACCAAAACCCATCGTCGCCGCAATCACTTCCGGACACATTTTCCTTCGAGTGATCCTGCAAAGTGGGTGCGCAAGACGGAGGAGGCGGCGATGCGACGCTGATCTTCCATTTGTATGACCCCTCTGGCTGTTTCCTGCGACTCGCCCGGCGATCCGTTCGGGGTTTACGCGTTGGTTGGAATTCCGTCAACCCTGCCTCCGCGAGCTGCCAGAGAGAGCCTTTACGTTCCACTCGTTGGAAGGCCTGTGCAACACAGATTACGACTTAGCAGGAAAGACTAGACCGTCACAACGCCGGCGCAACTCGCTAGCGTACCTTGTTTACGCTCAGGTTCGAACGAACGCTGTTTTTCCATCCTTCGCCTCCCTTGTTGGCCCTCCTGGTGTTTTGCTCAAACCAGTGGTAGAGTTCGCCTAGCCCCATCGCCTTTTTCTCTGTGCTGTGGAGTGCGATGTAGATGAGTTGCGCGTACGTCATCTTCTGCTCGCCTTCGTCCAACCGCCTGTCAGCGGACGGCGATGATTCGACGGCTGTCTCGGTCAGGCGTGGGAAGGCCGGGT
>NW_026849950.1:0-1131 GCF_030869305.1 Colletotrichum tamarilloi
CCTTTCGTTTCGCGCTTGCCCCACATTTCCGGACCTTCTCTTTGGCCTTTTTGCCGTGTGTAAAGACGACCTTGTCCGACGACACGGGAGCCATGGTGTTGCGAGTTGAGTGATCTACAATCCGAATGTGATCTGATGCAGCCTACTACCCGAGAATTGCTATCGGAATGGGATTCTATTGCCCTCAAGTACGACAATACGGAATAGAGGCCATTATAGACTTTGTGTTGAGCTTCGAAGTGAGCCAATTCGATATTTTGTGGTTCGTAGATCGCAGCTGTTTGGTGATCCTGACCAACGTCTACTCTTTCTCAACCAGTTCGAGCAGCTACAAAGCAATGCATCTTGCTTGCCCCTGTGAAGCGATGAATTGGTCTTGATCATTCGAATTTGATTAGCCGGCTCATATGTGGACTTCAATCGAGAAAGCATTCAAGAGACACAACATGCTCTTGGAAATATACATTAGCAACTGCAAGATCCAAAACCTGCTGCCGAGCAGAGAAATATTCTGGACGTTTCAAAGGTGCTCCGACTGATAAAGATAACGATCCAATGCTTCGACTTCGCCTGATAATGCGTGGTGGCCAGATTATACCACATCGAAAAGCCCAAACGCTGGTAAGCCCGCAATTGCACTATGCAGCCGCATCCGACCCTGAAATCCGGTCATGGTGGACAAAGAAACCGTCATCGCAGTTGATTTCTGATCTTTCTGCTGATCTTCTCCGGCAGAGTCATAAGCGGCCACACGCAAACTTCAAAATTGCCATGTTTGTTGATGTCCAGGGCGTTTAGTGGGGATGGTAAACTAGCTGTACCTGGATTCGTCCAACGCATGGAGCCAAAATTGACTTTCGGGTGTTCAAACTTGATGGCTGATTGATTTCGGATGCTTAAGGATGTTTGCGCAGTTGCCGAGAAGCGACGTGGCACGATATGGAATCTCTGCACATCGTCTCCTTACTGGTTTGTTCCTGGCATGCACACTTCACCCCAACAACTAGCATACATACGAGATGTATGTATCTGACCCTACACTTCTAGAAGCTAGCATGCCCCATTCACTGCCGAACCTCGCGGACAGTAAGACGGCAAGAAAGAAGAAGAAAAACACCCTTCCAACTGACT
>NW_026849951.1:0-1131 GCF_030869305.1 Colletotrichum tamarilloi
TATTTATTGATTGAGCTATCTCATGACTCGTGGACCGCGGCTTTGTCGGAAGTCGACGTCCTTGTTTTAGGAAATGATTGCTCATCGCTCCATACTCTTGCAGTGCTTTGCTTCGCGATCTTGGCTCATTCTCGACCATCTGAGGGACAGCGCAACCCATACCGCACAGTCGTCCAGGATGACGACTATTGTCGAAAACCTGTCGGAATGCTTGAACTGCAACAGACACCAGTCAGGTCGTTTACATACAGGGGTCAGCGAAAAGGGATTCATCTCATATGCAACACACTTCTCTCTTTCCGCACGGACGTTTGATATCTAAGCACCAACACAGTCTGGCTTAGTACGGGAGTACTTAGCCCAGAAAAACCTTAAGTTGACAGAGTTGCTCCATCCATGGTTTGGAGCAAACATTGGCTTCAGTGTCATCACCAACAGGGGTTCTAAGTGGGTTGGAAAGCCGGCTCTGGATTACCTAACCTCTGTTATTGGAGATGGAGAGCGTGCCCAAGTGTGTGGGTCGGTCGTTGAATGACGTGTATTGTGTTTGGCATGTATATCTGTAGGCCAGGGTTTAATATACACTGTGTAAGCATCAAAAACGGCTTATGTGTCTGTGCGAAAAGAGATCAGAGAGTTGAAGAAGGTGAAGGCCTTTTCGCGGACTCCTGTACCGCCCTCGCGGAGTGTCTCCTGATAGCAGCCAAAGCTGCCGGCGCACAATAGCAGCCCTCGATCCGTTTCGAGAGGTTGATAGTCGTCGTTGGCAGGAATTTGACTACGGCCAATTGCAGTGTGGTGTTCTCTTCCCTCTACGGAATCCCGTGCTAGCCAATGCAGATCCTGAACCTCGCTGATCCAAGGCTCTCGCGTTCAACGCTGGCTCGTCGCAGCCAAGCTGCGCGTGTCAATGGCATCTCGAGCTTCTAATCTTCCTCTCCAAGATGCGTATAGTGATATGTAGAGCATTGACTGTGCTGCAGAGGAGAATGATGAGCCAAAACGTGGTCATAGCGTGAAGAAGCCACGAACGCAAAGTGTGCACGGTAGAAAGATGTCTGAACGAAGGGAGGTTGTTTTCGATAGAGGCACTGGACTCAGAAGTGGGCTTGGTAGGAATGGTCGCAGGAA
>NW_026849952.1:0-1130 GCF_030869305.1 Colletotrichum tamarilloi
GCGACACTTTCAAAGGCGTGCACTTACCGGAGGGAACGCGCATCGGTTACGGAGCGTGGGGTATCTTCCGCCGAGGCGACATTTGGGGACAGGATGCCGACGACTTCCGACCGGATCGATGGCTCACGGCGGATGCGGACAGCCTGAGATCGATGGAGGCAACGCTCGAGCTTGTCTTTTGCCACGGCAAATGGAAGTGTCTCGGACGGAACGTGGCGATGATGGAGCTGCAGAAGTTATTTGTTGAGGTACGTTGCGCGTGTCCGGCGTATGGTTCTGCTCTTGCGAAGACGACGTACTGACACTTCCGTCAGCTGCTGAGGAGATTTGACTTGGTATTGTGTGACCCTACGAGGCCATGGAAGTCACTCAACTATGGGATCTTTTTGCAATCCCATTATTGGATGAGGGCATACAAGCTACCGACAGGAGCGTCCGGCCAAGATAGATCACAAAAAAGCGAGGATGCGCTGCCTGCCGTCGCCGCTGCAGGTTTGTGACTGGCCAGCGCGGGCCAAACGGGGCGATGAAAGGTTTGTTGGCGCCGCGGCTCGCCTAGTACCGCGGAGCAGGTTGCGGGGACGCTAATACTGGGCGCCTGTTCGTGGGATGGTGGATAGGCAAGCCGCAAATTGGACAACGTGGTTGCGCAGCTGCTGGAGCTCGACATGGACAGAAAACATGGGGAAATACGATGATCAAAGGGGGTAAGCCTGGAAGGGAGGCAAGGTAGCGTGCCCAGGGGATACTTTGGTTGTGATGGATGTATCATGACAGACGGAGACTGTGGTGTGGTTGATTAAAAGAGACACCCGTCCTTGAGGCCTTACGGTCGCCCGCCTCTTCGCAACACTCGAGACAAACGGACAGAGAAGAGACGGTATCGCAATTGAGACTTGATTTAGATGCCATGCGGGAGGACGAGGGTCCGGGGGTGGAATGTTTCCAGATCCCGTGGCGGTCGGTCGTCCAGCCACAAGAAAACCTTCTGGAAGCTCCAAGAGTGTGACGGCACGTACTTGAGCACAGGTGCGCTGACTCACATCAGCTACCATTTTTCTTCTCTCTTTTTGTCCGTGTCCACTAGATTGAGGGTGTTGAACCTAATAAAAACGCTCGATTCTCTCCGC
>NW_026849953.1:0-1114 GCF_030869305.1 Colletotrichum tamarilloi
AATTCTTTGCCTATTTATGATTAGTACTTTGATACGACGTTTGGAACTATGCCTACATGGGCAAATCTGGCTGTACGCTAGACAGCGTGCGACTTTCGAGAGAGCTATTTTCGGCCTGCCCTAAGCTGGAGCTGAGTTGGGTTCCAATTGCATGCCTCGAGGACGACTCTGTTGTTGAGTGATCCAGCTGAGCCAGTAGGCTATCAATGTCAATTGCGTCAGGTGATGCAGGCGATTGTCGCAGACCTGTAACGGCGGACTGAGCATTCATGCTTGCTGAGCTATTGCGGAGATATTGAGAGCCACGCTGGGCAGACTCTGACGAGGCCTTAGCTGACTTCGAAGAGCCTGCGGCAGTGGGTTGTTGATAGGCAACGTTGATTTCATGTGACAAGTGACCCGGCGGCCTACACGATGGCTGGGCCGGTAGCTGGGACATGCCCGTCTGAAGCAGAGAACTGAAAGTGCAAGAGAAGTCTCGACGGCAGCAATGAGTGCAGGCGAGTGCCGATGAACGAGGTGATGGTCGAAAACGTCAGACAGCGCAATGGCATTTATAGTCATCGAGTCGCAATAGACCTGGACTCGTCCAGCCCATGTTCGCCGTTGGCACAAGCCGAGTGATGGGACGGCATGGCTCCTCGTCATTGCATTCGCAGTCGGGAGATAATCATCGCGCTCAATAGAGATAAAAGACTGTTGGTCGTGTCATCGGTGGCCTAAGCGATGTTCCGGTCTTGTTCTAGTTCTGGTGGTCTCGCGGTCACCCCCTGTCGCCGAAGCGGAACGACGGACTTGTAGATCGTGATCGCCGTGCAGTCGTTTTCCACTCGGCCAAATCGAGAGGATCGTGTCTGTTTCCTGATAGCTTGCACGTCTCCAACATATCTCGAGGTATGCATGCAGGCACTACGCTACCATGTTGGAAGCAAAGTACGGCACGTCGAACCAACATCGCCGCAATATTGGACATGGTTCTTGAACGCATCATGAGGCATACGGCCTCGGACGTGTCGGAGCAGCGGAGTGCGTGCGAAAGGAGCGAGCTTGGTTCGGCAGGGGAAAACTTCCGACCAGACTCAGTATCACAGTCCACGACTCGAGGAACTGTTTG
>NW_026849954.1:0-1107 GCF_030869305.1 Colletotrichum tamarilloi
TGAAGTCGGTCTCTGCATTCCCAGGTCGGTTGCCAAGCCACGTGATAATAGATTGCGTCACCAGACTGGCTGTGTCCTTGGATTCGTCTCACTTGCCATTCCGTCGTACTCGATCCGTCTTCTCTGACTTGTTCGACTGATGTTGCTCGCATTTTTGGTTGTTCTGCTAGCCGAAGACTGGTGTAGACGTTGTATCTGAAGTTTTACGTACGGTGGGCGTCGGGCGGGACTCGAAGGTAGGATAGTACAGGATGTGTCGACGTTGCTGTCTAAGAAATGTGTGGCTTTTCTTATAGATACGTAGAGTCGCATCCTAACGAATAGCGACGACTAGACTATGTACACTCGTGATATCCCACATTGCTCAGTGATCGGTTCCTTCACTGACAAAGTTTGGAGTCGAGATGTTTGGGGCCGAGATCGAGTGAGCAGCTACATCCTCACAGTCCACAGAACTCCAATAACAGACCTGTATATATGGGTCAACGGGTACCGCTCCGGTCACAGTCAAATCCTGGGTTTTCGATGTGCAGACCCGCTGCCACAGCCATTTGTGGTCCCCTCTGCACATGGCACCGGAAACAAGATCGGCTAGCGGTCCTCGATGGTCCAATCGCCAAGACTGTGGCTTCGCAAACGCCAAAAGCAGCCGACTCGTTCCATTCGTTGATGTGGGCCATGCTGAAAGCCGACTGTCAGTTTGTAGAGAAAGGTTTGTTCTTCGTGAAGACGGGCGCCGTGATTGGTTGCAATCTTTGATAGCGGAGTGGTTCGCAGACGACAACGTAGTTTAGACGCCTGCGTGCGCAGAACTGACGGTGAGTCACAAGTCATTTGCAGTACTATATACGTACCTTGATTTCCGAGCGCGTTCAACGCTTTTATGTACACGCCGTTGAGGGTGCGAAACGAACACTGGTTTTGCCATCTTCCGTACATGCAATTATCCTACCACTTGTGGCCCAAAAATTGAAGGAAGAAAAACAGGATACAGTGCTGTACTTGTGAACTGGCTTTGATAGGGGGGCGTCGGCGTTACTGTGTCAGCGTCCATGGCCAAACCCACAAAACGCCTCCCACCTCCCACAACAGCCTATTCCGGCCTTT
>NW_026849955.1:0-1106 GCF_030869305.1 Colletotrichum tamarilloi
GGCAAGCGCCAAGATCTCACATCACGCAGAATGCCTCGTCCTTTCGCTTGTATCTAGTAGCAGTCGTGTTTTGAACGTGATTCCTGGGAGTCTTGAACGACATGCAAAGAGAAAATTGCTGTACATATAGGAGACGATGTAGACGCCCCGCTATCTTATGGAAAGTCGCTACTCATGAATTTAGGGGTAAGCCCTGCAGGCGCCGGTGCAATTTCCACCAAGGAGGTTCGTCCCGACCAAGTCCGCCAGTGCGGGCGTTGTCAACTGTCAAGACACCTGTGGCTTTCTTGGAGGGCGAGACTGGCGAATATCAGCATTCTTCTAGGTAAACGTGTCAGGGTCTTAACATATTGACTTCAGCCAGGGGAATATTCCCTTGACGATGGCATTGATTCCGTCAGCCAAGGTAGAAGCATTTGGGGTTTTCTGGCCGAGACACGCCATCGGGTGGGCAACTTTCGTAGGCGTGGTGGGTTGCGGTTGGAAGTGAATCTGTGGAGAGCTGAAAGACGTTGGAAGTTTTTCGAGAAAGAGAACTGAGCAGAACAGATCAAGGTCCAGCAGTCCGATCGACGGCTGTCCTTTTATGCTGTTCAAGTCTTGGGGGACTCCCCTGGCAACTCAAAGCTCAACCAGGTTAAAATGACACCCGAACGGCTGTGAATATTCAGTGGACCAATCAACATAAAGACCCATGTGACCTGGAGAAAGGTCTTGGGAATGGTTCTCGGAGAGTGTATAGGATGCGCCTTCGTATGCTTTGGATGTGAGGAGCTATAGACTGTCATGGAAGTCTTAAAGAATGCATAGTCCAGGCGCTGAGAACCATACATGCACAAGCTGGATGAATTAACCCACAGTAGCCCACGATAATTATGCTTGGACAAACAAAATTACCACGGAATAGCCTCTTTGATAGCGGAATGGCACCTCGTTGGTCAGATTAGATCGTGTCTCGATAACTTCGATGCTTAGGAGAATACCGTAAACACGATCGGCCGGCGATCGCCGAGCTGAGCCACGGCCCAACAGAAACCAGTGGCCAGCGTGCTTATGTTTACTGTATTGTAGTCATAACCTCACTCACATGCGATATAACTCTGATC
>NW_026849956.1:0-1104 GCF_030869305.1 Colletotrichum tamarilloi
CTAAAAGCGAGAAGTCGCTGCTAGGGCCGCCGAATCCGGTGGGAAGTGCCGCCGTTCTAGGCGGCACCAGCAGTGAGAGGGAGCGGGGCGAGGGGCGGACACTGCCAGGTATTAAATACTTCGTCCCGCTCCCTCCAACGCCCGCAACCTGGTCATGGCAGTGCGCCCCTGCTTTTTGTCCAAGCGCCTTCCATCTCCTTCCCTTCTACCCTGCCCGTCGGTCAAGCCACCACTTGCTTGTTCTTCCCAACTCCCTCGCTTTCTGGCATTCGTTGAAGCAATTTTTGGCTGCTCAGGCTGTTCAGGTTCTGCTTGACGCAATGGCGCCACCCACCATAAAGAGCGGCGTCGTGCCTGTCGTCTTTTGTCGTCTTCTCTCGACTCAGTACAGTACACGCTCACGACCCCTCTTCTGCCGCTGCGACGAGCGACCATCTCGCAGCCATGTCCCAGCCGATGCTCGCCGATTGTCGACCTCAACAAACAAAAGCAACTGTTGACTTTTTGAAGCGGTTTACCGACCAAGAAACACAACGTCGGATCGCGAACCAGCCGAAGCCGTTCTCGGCTGAGGAGCACGCCGACCTACGCAAGCAGCTCAAGAACGTCAACTTCATCAAGCCGAGATATGCAGACGAAACCGAGATCAATATCGCGGTCGTATGCAGGAAATGGAAACGGTTCGCCGCGTGGATCTCATGCTTGTTTCCTTGTTGGCTGACCTGTATAACAATAGTTACTGTCAAGAGCAGAACCTCGGTGAATGGCAAGCGGCCTTGGAAAACGTAAGTCGCGAGACAATGATGAGCTTCTTTCTCCGGATCAGCGAGTGGTCGATAGGGAAAATCAAATCCTGGGGTACGACGCAGGTATACATCCGGCAGTTTCAGCAGCTTTACACCACCGTCGCCGGTCGCTACATGGACAGGAATGATGCGAAAGAGCTGTATAAGGTATCTACTGATTGCGGTAGCCGACAGTTCTACAATCATGCTGACATGGGCTGGGCTAGTTCCACCGCACGATCCTGATCCCCCGGTTCGGATACCGGGCACCGAACATCAACGGGAAGCCAGTCCTCGGAGCCGATAACCTACTGGCCAT
>NW_026849957.1:0-1096 GCF_030869305.1 Colletotrichum tamarilloi
TGGTTGCCTTGATAAAAGGAACATCTTCTGGTTGGTATCGCTCTGCGAGACTACTATCGAGTTCAAACACAGAAGGTATGCTCGATCTTTCGAACTCAGTCGCAATGGCAAAGATGGTCGCTCCAATGACATCGAGATGGTATTCCGACACGACTCGAACCGAGAGAAATCGGTCAAGACAATTGACCGCTAGATAGACCGTCTCGATGGGGATGTGGAGATACGTTGCGAACCGAATGAACTTCGTACAGATCTGTAGTCGTGACGCCCATCTCTGCGGCACGCACTCTTGAATTTCCATGTAATGTGTCAAAGGCAAGGTCTTTCGCTGGTTTCAGAAATTCAGCAACAGCCCAGCTTAATGCTCGCGAGCAATCTTGCTTACCTCAAGTCTTCTCAAAGCAAAGAGACTAGCGCTGTCGTACTCTTTGATTATTTCCGAGTCATCTTCATGGGGCAGATATTTCTTGTCGTCTGTTTTGTGTAAGCGTACCTTGGAGGATTGCAGGACTCGAAAACGCTCACCATTTCCAACATGCCACTTTGTCGCCCATATCTGGAAGCTTTCGTGGGAGTCAAGAGCACGGCCAGCCATAGATGCTATGCAGTAAAGGCACAAGCTTATAGAGGTGCTATTTTTGCAGAACCTTCGGGTTCTTCCTTCTGTGTATATGCATATCAGTTGCTTTTATCATCAAAAACATTCCTCACTAAATGGCTTTTCAAATGGATAGGAAAGGCGGGTCTTGACCTATCCTTACCCTATGCTCTTCTGTACAAGAGATCGACTCATTGCAGCCTTACTCGTCATCACATAAGAGGTGAAAATTGCTCCAGGGCGCTCGTCAGCATCAGAACCGGCTCTCGGCGTTCTGCGCCAACTCATACATAACTCGTTTCTCCCAGCTCATCAACTTCCCTTGGCCGATACGTAAAAATCGCGATGACTTTCACCTGAGAATGGCGTTACAATGCCCGACACAAAAACAGATGGAAGAAATCCATCGTTTTATCTTCCATGACCTTTTCAATGATGCAATCAAGTGCGTGGATTTCGTTTTGGTCAGCAAAGACTTTACATGCCTCCTCCGTGGAG
>NW_026849958.1:0-1096 GCF_030869305.1 Colletotrichum tamarilloi
TAGCTTATCCCGACGCATCCTCTCTAGGAGCCTCATCACCCAGTCAACCTGGAGCTCAATAAAAGGCGGCGCGTTGGTCTGCGTCGTCGGCCCTTGCGGCCCATACAGCACGAATGCATTGGGCATATTGGGGATCATCATGCCAAGGTACGTGCTGATACCGCTTCTCCAAACATCTTTGAGCCGAACGCTGTTCTTGTCACGGATGTTCATGTTCAGCAGGCTACCTGTCACGCCGTCGTAGCCGGTGGCCATGATGACAACGTCCAAGTCGTGGTGTGTAGCAACATCAGAGCTACCGGCGAGAATCCCATGCCTGTCAAAGGACTGGATCGGCGTCTCCTTGAGGTTCACCACTTTGACATTCGGTTGATCCAGCGCCTCGTAGTAGTTCGTCTCGAGATTGACGCGTGTTGATCCGAACCATTCAAACTGCTGCAAAGGCGCGACGATGTCCATTTTGTCGGGGTCCGTCATCCGGCTTCGCGTTTTTCGAACCCAGAAATCGTACAAGCATGCGTTGGCCTTCTCGTCAAGGACAATATCGCGATAGTTTGACTGCGTGAGGCCGAGGCCACCTCTGTTCCACAATCGCTCGAACAGGTCGTTTCGTTCGGTCTCGGTCGCGCGGAGTAGCGAGTCAGAATTCTGATTGTACGGGAGGGCCGAAGACGAGCCGAACTTGGCCTTTGCGAATATGGCATCGTAATAGTGTTTCATCTCCTCTGACTCTCGGTACGACAGCTGTCTCTGATGCATCGGGACCGCGATACAAGGGTTGCGGACAAAAACCGTCAGCTCGCAGTCGAGTGGTGCAAGCTCCTGCACGATTTGCAGACCGGACGCGCCTTGACCGACGATGCCAATCTTCTTGCCCGTCAGCGAGAGATTGTCGGGCCAAGCGGACGGGTGTATAATAAGCCCATCGAACAGGTCTTGGTTTGGGAAAAGTGGCGTGTACGGCTTGTTCATCGAGCCGCATGCGAATATCGCATACTTGGACGTCGCACGTAGCCCCTTGGTCGTCCTAAATTGCCAGCGCCCGGCCTCGGTGTCGTACTTCGCCTCGTCTACCTGGGCGTCGAAAATGGTGTCC
>NW_026849959.1:0-1093 GCF_030869305.1 Colletotrichum tamarilloi
CCTTCCCCCTTTCTAGCCCGCGGGCGACATCCTCTGTCACGCATGACGGAGTAGGTGCCTTCATTGGCTTGGGTAGAGAGAAAGAAGTGGTCATCACCCTCTAGCTGTGATGGTAGTCTGTTGACGGCGTCGGCTTCTGAGGATTGTCAGCGACATTCTTGTCCTCGGCATGACGCTAGACGCTACCGGGGGTTGGAAAGCATACTTAGAAGCGCACAAAGGCTGCCACAAGAGTGCGTTGAGTAAAACACCTGGTATTGCGTCTCTTACAAATGTTGCTTGCGCCTGCACGATCCGCATGGCAGAATGGCAGTGGGCTATATCTTTTCTGCTCTACTTACGTGTGACACTGGCAGGGCAAGGCGGATTAATGGAATGCCATGAACACACAAGCCCGGACGCGACACCCTCCACCCGCCTACTCTACCCCGCTGGTTCTCTGTGGCCCGACCGAACGTAGTCGAGGCCGACAATGAGTTGGGCCGTTGAACTCGCTCAATTTGGCTAATTACAGTCCAGTCCAGAAGATTTCGTGAGGTGAGCTGTTGTAGGGATCGAGAACGGCACGGGCTGGTCGCTGTGGTGGGAGCCCTGTCGATCGGGGTTCTTGGGAACCGGGGTTGACAAGGGCGACGTACAGAAGTTCCTTGACCACCACGCTGTCCTTGCCCACGATTCTCGGTTCAGTCTTGAGCTATCGTTATGATGGGCAGTACATCTGCCAATTCTGCAGCGGCCGAGTCTTTCTGCCGGCATTTGATTTGCGGTCTCTGAAAACATTGTCGCTGATCTAGACCAACAGAGAAATGGTCTGATGTCGTTGGTTCAGCGAGCCATCGAAAGTGGATCTCAGTGTGCTGTGAACCTGGTTGCCAAAGTCTAGCTCCGGAGCCAGACGCCCTCAGACTGAATGTCGAGCTTCGTAGTCGTTTTCGCACTTGTCCCTAGACGGCAAGATCACCGCTACAAACAGTTCCTCGAGTCGTGGACTGTGATACTGAGTCTGGTCGGAAGTTTCCCCCTGCCGAACCAAGCTCGCTCATTTCGCACGCACTCCGCTGCTCCGACACGTCCGAGGCCGTATGCCTCATGA
>NW_026849960.1:0-1084 GCF_030869305.1 Colletotrichum tamarilloi
TAATGGACTGCTACAAGGAGGTTGTAGAAAAGGGACTTGACCGTATCTTATTATTGCAAGCAGATCACATAGATACGAGCATGATAAAATAGAATCTCGTACTGATACTGCAAAGAAAGCAGTGCTGAAGGGAAGTCTGTGCTCATGAGTTTTGTCACTGATTGATTGTAACTTTCGGGTGATAGAACCAGGTAGTAGAGCTAAGGGGTAGAACCAATTTGATACAACCAGGTGGTAGAACCAGTTTGGTAGAATCAGGTGGTAGAACTAGATAGTAGAACTAGGTGGTAGAACCAGTTTGGTAGAACCAGGTGGTAGAACCAGTTTGGTAGAATCAGGTGGTAGAACAGGTGGTAGAACTAGGTGGTAGAACCAGTTTGATAGAACTAGGTGGTAGAACCAGTTTGGCAGAACCAGGTGGTAGAACCAATTTGATAGAACCAGGTGGTAGAACCAATTTGATAGAACCTGGTGGTAGAACCAGGTGCAAGAACCAGTTTGGTAGAATCAGGTGGTAGAACTAGGTGGTAGAACCAGTTTGATAGAACTAGGTGGTAGAACCAGGTGCAAGAACCAACAGAACTAGGTGGTAGAACTAGGTGGTAGAACCAGTTTGGTAGAACCAGGTGGTAGAACCAGTTTGGTAGAATCAGGTGGTAGAACTAGGTGGTAGAACTAGGTGGTAGAACCAGTTTGGTAGAATCAGGTGGTAGAACCAGTTTGGCAGAACCAGGTGGTAGAACCAATTTGATAGAACCAGGTGGTAGAACCAATTTGATAGAACCTGGTGGTAGAACCAGGTGCAAGAACCAGTTTGGTAGAATCAGGTGGTAGAACTAGGTGGTAGAACCAGTTTGATAGAACTAGGTGGTAGAACCAGTTTGGTAGAATCAGGTGGTAGAACTAGGTGGTAGAACCAGTTTGATAGAACTAGGTGGTAGAACCAGTTTGGCAGAACCAGGTGGTAGAACCAATTTGATAGAACCTGGTGGTAGAACCAGGTGCAAGAACCAGTTTGGTAGAATCAGGTGGTAGAACTAGGTGGTAGAACCAGTTTGATAGAACTAGGTGGTAGAACCAGGTG
>NW_026849961.1:0-1080 GCF_030869305.1 Colletotrichum tamarilloi
TTCAACAGACGGAAACGCAGAGAGGAAACCTATCGTACTTTCTCGGAGGAAAGAGCGCGTCCGATCCTGATGACTGGTCGCCAAACGTAGATGTTGTCAAAGAGACGATCAAGTTTGCCATGAGTACAGAGAGAATGGATGCACAGATCAACCAGCAGCGAAACCACACACAACCTACATCAACACACTAACCGACGACAACCCCCACGCACCCTCGTGCCACCGACAGCAGGACTGGCTTCGGCCGCCGACGATTGGATGCCGAACACTTTGGGAGACAACCTCAAGATGGCCTGTTACTAACACCACGAGCAACCGCAGCATTGGCATGTAAAACTGAAGATGACACGTACGGAGATGGACAAGACTTGTATGGGCTTCTGGGAGGCAAGGATATGAACGAAAGTGGAGAGTATGTAGATAATCACACGAGCCCTGAATAGCTCAGCCGGGGCGTAATAAACTATGTATGTATGTATGTACCTTCCGCCTTGGCGACTTGGGCTTGGTATTCTGGCGTTCTCGCTGCTTGTCGCTTGATCCGTGCTTCCAGCATTGCTTCTTTTGTGGCGCGATGGCGTTCAACATTATACTGGCTTGGAGACACGTCAGACATATTGAGGTTTGTTTCCTCATCATTTGTAAAAGAGATTCCGCGTCAGACGCGAGTCTTTTCAAGTGCGCGATCAGCACCACTGGTATTCTATGCCGGTATCTTGCAGCCGTAGCCGTTAGCGGCTGCTCTTCGATGTCGCGACGAAAAGCCACCTTCATTTGGCCTGGTCTTGAGTTTAACTCGTTTGAGAAGTAAAGCCCTAAACAAATCTGGATGATGACGCATGCTTGATTGTCCATACTGTACTGTACTATATTGTACAGTGTGACTTTTCGAAGGCGAGTTCTGTCGTCACGATCCAGATGAGCCCATTCAGCGCATCCTCGTCACACTATACTCCACCTCATCCACGATAAGGCACTGATCACACGGCTGTACTGTCAATGAGGAGTTCAATAACGAGGCGGGCAATCATGGCGGTCGAAAATTCATGATGGAAACGGACGAATTTGGGCACTAAAAAA
>NW_026849962.1:0-1080 GCF_030869305.1 Colletotrichum tamarilloi
CAACAAAAAGAAAACAAAAAGGACTGGCACGGACTACGGAGCAGCGGTTGCACATCGGACACTGCAAACCGGATTAGCCATCTAGTCACCGGAAGCCACAGGCCTCGCATAGAACCACGCTGGAAACCACAAACATCTCCCACAAAGCCAGGCGGTCCCCATCGGCGGTCGTCCTCAAGAGTTCATAATCTATACAGTCCGTTAGCATCAGCTTGCGGGCTTCGAATGGCCTCGACGGAGACGGGGACGAAGACAGGGAGACGGGGAGGCTACCGCGATCGCCGGCCCGCTGGCCCACTCCGTTGTAGCTGGTGAAGATGCAGGCGCTTGCGTCTTGCACGGTAGCAACCGTCATGCCAACCATGGCACCCAT
The DNA here is from genome assembly GCF_030869305.1 of Colletotrichum tamarilloi. NCBI lineage: Eukaryota > Fungi > Ascomycota > Sordariomycetes > Glomerellales > Glomerellaceae > Colletotrichum > Colletotrichum tamarilloi. The sequence continues at coordinate 374 of NW_026849962.1, forward strand.
CGTGTTGGCCGCCGAGTAGTCGGCAATGCTTCTGCCGGAGCCGAACATGTCTCGCAAAGCCTTCTCGATGTGCTTCGACGGGTACCTGCTGTCGAAGAGAAGCAAGGCTGCGGTACGCACAACTGTGGCAAAAAAGGGGATCCGCATCATCAGTCGTATGAGAGGGCCTATGATGGGAACAGACGGAACCCGGCGAGGCGTGAACGCGTCGTTCGAAAGGGACTCGAAGCGGGCGATGCACTCATCCACCGTCCACCCGTTGATGCAGAGGGCGCCGGCGCTGATGGCACCTGTCGCGATCGGTAAGCCAGGGGGGTCACCCACATCTTCACTGCAACAACGACGGCATCCCGCGACATACCTGAGCTCGTCCCGAAGACGACGTCAAAGTTCTGCTGTACCGGATGGCCGGGCAGCCCGATGTCGTCTTCGAGCTGCTTCAATACCTTGAGGGGGTACTTGCCCCGCGTCCCGCCGCCGTCGATACACAAGACCCGCACCGACGCGGTGTCCGGCTTCACACGTACCTGCATGTCAACGTTTTGTCCGCAGAGGATGCACTCGGCCACTTCGATGAGCCACGGGTCGGCCGCGCTTGCGACGCCAAATACCTCGACACAGTTTCGACAGTGACCGTGGCCGCACGCGGGAAAGACCTGCGGAGCGCGCCGCAGACAAAGGTAGCATGTGCTGTTGGACCGAAGCTG
>NW_026849963.1:0-1076 GCF_030869305.1 Colletotrichum tamarilloi
GCACGTAAAAGCCACCAAGGGGAGAATCCGGCAGAGGGGGGGCCGGGGATGTGTCGTAGTCGTAGATACTGGTGAAGGATGAGCGTGGCAGCGTACAGGAACGGCCCCCACATAAAGATGGTCGTGAAGGCGGCAACACCCATGGCGGAGGCAAGCTGATTGCGCTGGCTGCGTGAGCCCTTGGTGGGTAGCTTTGGCTGATGGATAACAAGAGCAAGGACGGTAGGTCAGTGGTTGTTACTCCGTCTCTGGTATATACTGGGAAGTCTACGGATAGGGTGGTCTGGGGAGGAGACCTTAAACGATTCTTGAAAAGGGCTGTACGCTGTACAGTATACATACTTCATGGAGCCCATGACATGTCTTGTGGAATAGACATAGGTCATGGTGTCGTGGCAGATGCGATCACGGGCAGTTCTGGGTGTCTTTGCCCAAATCGACCCCTCCATGATGCAGCTGGTGTGGGTTCAGCGAAGTGAGAAACACCACTGCAAAATGTGGCTCTGTGTGCCGCGGGGATGGTTTGGGTTCATTCGACCCTATGCACGGCGTGAACATCGAGCAGCAAAGTCAACGGCCTAAGAAGCTGAATTGGGCAGCTACGTACCGGGTTCATGTCACCGCTTCTGGATCTTGCGCAAAGCGGTACAAGTATGAAAAGGCAAAGCGGTACAAGTATGAAAAGACATCGCGTCAATACCTGTCTGCCATCAGACCGACGTACGAACTCTCGCATTCGTCTCGCCGTAACAATGGGCTGTAATCCATCGAGACCTCTCAATGGCTCACAAACAGACGTAGACCAGACCCTGTCCATGCACTTTCCGCTCACCGTAACTCGTCCGCCTCGATACTCATACAATGAGCACAACGAAGCGTGTCGCCTTCTACGGCCTTGGGCTGTGCGAGGCGCAAAGTCCCGCAGCTTCATGTTCGTTGTTCATGTCATCAACAATAGTTTGCTAGATAGGTCGCAAACACTTGCCCAGATCAGGCTGCTGAGCCACTTGCAACAGCTCGCATACATCCATAAGCTTCAGGTTTTGGTCAAGTGCCTGGATTACTTGTCTGATACC
>NW_026849964.1:0-1072 GCF_030869305.1 Colletotrichum tamarilloi
ACCAACTTGTTGTTCGAGTTTGACAAGGCACTGAACTTTGACTTTGGAAACATGCTCATCACCATCAAAGTGCTCGAACAGGTTTTGATGTTCTCCGCGCGGATTTGGGAAATCCATGCGCCGGAAGACGCCGTTCACCCCGGGACATTGCCAGCGACTTTCGATCTCTGCGATGATTCGGTGTCGAGAAAGATGCTATACATGTACTGCTGCGTACGAATCTTGTTTCCCGACACTCATGAGGCGACCATGCACCGGACACGGGCCGTCTTCCAGATGAGCTCTGCAGATGCGGCCGAGCTACTTCTCGACACGCTCAGCGACGACGAGCTGGAGGCAGGAGGGCACTCAATGTGTGACGTGGACGAGGACCTGTTTGACGGCGAGGACGACGAGTCTTACCGTTCTGACATGTCTGACGTTGAATCTGGCGAAGACCCAGACCTGTCGGAAGGAGGGAAGTTAGACGACGATCATAGTGATTCAGACATCTCAGACGAAAGCTACAGGCCTGGTGCAGAAGAAGACGATAGCGATATAGAGTAGATATAGAGTAGTTGCCGAGTTCATTACGCATGGGCGTGTGTTGTTCAATAATTCTCTCATAACTATCCTTGGCAATTTTCATATTCCTTCATATGCCTTCCATGTCGTTTGCGTCTCAAGAGATGACCTGCCCCGGTATCTCCCAAACGTCCAGGGAGTGTTCTGCATGCCATGTCCTGTGCCCTGTATTGCGCAACGAAGATCCCACCCTTGAGGCCGTGGCATATGCGATGCATTGGTGTTGCCGGTGATGGCTTGCATGGAGTCCTGAATCACCCAGTCACCTTTAAGCCAGGTTGCAAAGCACGAAACATCGAGAGACGAAGCCTGACAGTACTGCGAAACTCGCAGCGAAAGACCGGAGGCATAAGACGAGAGATGAGTCCACAAACTGCCCATCAGCGGCGTAACCGGCTTCTTGCCATTGGCGCCTCAGCGCAGGAAGCAAGTTTCGTCGACTGTACTACGATCAGAACCAGAAGTGTCTTTTCGTGCCGTACACGTTCTCTCTATTTCATTGAATCTC
>NW_026849965.1:0-1070 GCF_030869305.1 Colletotrichum tamarilloi
CGACCTTCGCATTGACCCATCAGCCGGGCTATGAGGTCTAGCGGCCGGCCTCCGCCGCGAGGCTGGGGCAAGATTCTCCTAATCAGGTACTCTGATGGCCGTGCAGGCCGCCTCCAAAAAACGCCAGGGAATCATGATGATATCTCGCATGCCAAGAGGTCTAGCTATGTAACGACGACTATCATTCATCAATCTCGTACACTAGTTGAGAAATCCGAGAGAAGACAGGGTCCAAAAGACGACCACGTTGGCCTCTGATCAGACGTCCAACCACAAGTCAGACGCTTGAAAGGCGTTTGCCCAGGTGGCATACCTGGCAGAATAGGAAATTGCTACAAGGGATAACTATATTATTGTGAAGAGTGTATGCATGTTTCGACGTCTGATAACATACAACCTATACCCACGTTCTCTGTGGTGGTTTGTGCTTCCGATTACCGGAGCCTTCAGGAGATGGAGACCCAGTCAAGGACCAATACATCGTCGGGAGAGTCAGTGTGATGTATGCCTCTCGTCTAAGCCTGTTTTCTGGCGCATAATGATCCGTTGATTGGTTACAGCTTTGGTTGTAGCGTCTGGGTCACCTTCTCGATAGGATTATGACACCGACCGCGGAAAGCAGGCAAACTCATCACGATGAGCCTTCAAGCAGTATATATACATTCCGTGTCTCGTCCCAGGGCCAGGCCACTTCACCCACTCCCTCCAACTCGTGGTTAAGATCATTCATTACCCTGCTCTTGTTTTGCATCTCTAGAACTCGTCATGGAGACATACGCGCGTACTGGTGGTAGTAGGAGCGAGAATTCGAACCAAGTCTCGTCTGATCTGATCTCAGATCCCGCGACTTTCAGTGCTTCGAAGCCGTTCCCGCTTCTCCAGTTACCGCCGGAAATCATCCTCGATCTTTTCGAACTTTGGGAGAATGACGATTTTCGGAGCCTACTGCATATCTCATTGACCAGCAAGCGTCTACGATTCTCATCCATCCCGTACCTATTCAAGTCGATCAAGGTCTGTTTGAACAAACGCCAGTTAAATTTTTTCTTAAGAGCCATCAGGGGAAACGA
>NW_026849966.1:0-1068 GCF_030869305.1 Colletotrichum tamarilloi
CGGGTAACGCTTCTGAATGACCCGCAAAGCGCATTGCAACATCTTCAATGTTGCGGAGGTGAAAGGGTATGTAGCAAGACGACAGAAGATCTCATGATCGTTCATGGTGATGATACATAGCGTGACGAAGCTTCGGTCAGTTGTCTAGATCTCGTGTTGAGCCTTATACATTCTAGCCATCCAACTTGTGTCCATAATTTGCTGTTGAAGCCTTGCGCTGGAAGCATTCTCAAGGTCGCCGGATATTGCCGTTTACATGGCTAGGAGCGGCTTTTCTCATTCATTCGCAACGTAAACAGGCTTTTGTTTGACTCCTCGCAACAATCATATGTAAGCCATCTGCCGTAGATGGGCCTGATGTCTGGATACCAGAAGCGCCTCTGCCGCCGCTCATCGGTCTCCGTTTCCGAGTGGGTACTTTGACACCACTTCCTGCTATATAAGGGTAGAGGCCCTTTGGATCCGACTCGAAATTTGCGTCTTGATAAGTTCTCGTTACTCTTCACCCGTACTTCTTGCACAATCCTCTACTTTTGTCTTTCAATATGCCTCCGTACGTCCATCGTCCGCAGAGCGTTCATTCTGGAGAGCTAGGAGATGATGCCCTCGGCCAAAACCCACCCCAATGGAAGCCCTCACGGCATCATCTCGCCATCATGGCGACGGCCGCCTTGTTGTCGCTCATGGTCGCCCTTGACGCCTGTGTCATTGTGACCTCTTTGCAGGTTCGATATCCTCCCAAACACTTTCCATCCTTGGCATGCTCATAGTCATAGGCTATCGTTGTAGACCTCGAGCTCAGCACGTACGACGGCTTTTGGATAGGCACGGCGTACCTCCTAGCCAACGCCGTGCTGATGTTATTCATAGCGGATCTGAGCCACGTGTTCGGTCGACGGCCATGCCTGACCATCTCGGTCGCTTTCTTCACTCTAGGCACGGTCTTCTGCTGCGTATCGCGTTCCATCGGCTTGATATTGGTGGGGCGGTCTCTCCAAGGCATCGGCGGTGCTGGCATCATCGTCTTATGCCTGTTGATTTTCACCGACTTTGTCCCTTTGCCGGTCC
>NW_026849967.1:0-1062 GCF_030869305.1 Colletotrichum tamarilloi
CGATTTCCCTACCGACGGCACTCAGAAAGAACAGAAAGAACGGCCACCATCGTACCGGTAGACAAACCGAAAGGCCAAAAACGGCTGCGGCTCCAAGCATCTGGACCGGCTAGGCGCAACGCAGGACAGGCTCCACCCGCATTGCCGCGGAACATGGCGAGCTTTGAGGTTCGTCAATCACCATTCATCCCATCACACAGCATGCAAGGTACGTTCTCAATCTCAAGCGCCCACAGGGCTAGCGTCATGGCGCCCGAGGAGCTCTGACAGTCGCTAGCATTGGGTCGTCTTCAACTCCCCATTCCGTTGATTTGCTGTCTGTCGCTGGTTTGGTGCCAGAATTGAATTGTGGTAAAGAGACCGCCTAGCGAACTACTCACGAGCAGGGAAGTGGGGCTGCAGCTCTACGTAATCGAAAGAGAGACGGGCGAAATCCAGGTGTTCACTGCACCAGAAAGCTACGGAGATCTCATTGCCCATCGGAAGCACCGCCCACCAAAAGGCCCAAAGGTTTGCACGAAGAAAACGTCATCACAGCATGAGGCCTCGGCGGCAATACGGCCTCGAAAACGGCAGCTGGAGTATTGGCAGCCTTTTCAATGTAATTTTCGGAACATGCACGATGGTTTCTATCTCTACGTAGAAATACCGCACTTGATTCATGTCCTAAACTCGTCGCTGTGTGACCTATCTCATGACTCGTTGCGCCGCCTTCAAGTAGCCAGACACCGGTCAAACGCCAACGCCTAATGATGGCAATGTTTCCACGTGCTTCGACTTCGCGTCGCTTTCCTTCCACGGATAACTTGCAGCAACATGCCCCAGCAATAACCCTTCATCATGGATCATCATAGCTCATCATAGCTCATCATAGATCCATGAAAGATACTGTTCCATTATCCCTTCTCCCATGACTTGCTGTTATGTGTTGTTGCCACGTCCAGAATAGGCAGGCGGTGGGAAGGGCGGCACGTCGAGAGCCACGTAGGACTGCCGATCGACCTCGACCGTGGTCGTCACAAGCACGCCGTCGCCCGTATGCTGCGGTCCGGGGCCGCTGTC
>NW_026849968.1:0-1058 GCF_030869305.1 Colletotrichum tamarilloi
GTCTCTTCTGATTCCTACAGTGGTAAGTGCTTCCCCGGTACTTTCGCTGCTGCGCAATGTGACTAACACCGGCTGGCAGCTCTCTGCTGTGTTGGGGAACGACGACAGTTTCGAGAAGGAGCGCAGCATTCTAGTCCTATCCCGCGGAACAGCTTTCATTCTACTGTCTCTTTACGTCCTCTATTTGGTGTTCCAGCTGCGAACCCACCCTAGCTTGTTCGAACCCGAGACTGAGTCACCTGATACAGGGAACCCCGTACTAAGCCCTACGTCCGCTGTCGCCGTGCTGGGCGTTACCACCGCTCTAGTGGCATTTTGTGCCGACAACCTCGTGGAGAGCATCGGGCCAGTCGTGGAGGCCGCCGTTCTCAGTAAGGCCTTCATCGGGCTTATTGTGGTTCCCTTCGTCGGCAACGTAGCCAAACACGCCATGGCCGTTGTAATGGCTACTCAAGACAAGATGGACGTCGCCTTAGGCATTGCCATGGGGTCCAGCATCCAGATTGCGCTTGTTGTCACGCCTTTCTTGATCATCATCGCATGGGTCTTCGGTGAACCGATGACTCTGCAATTCGGACTCCTTCCAGCCATCATCTTCCTGTTTTCTGTGTTAGTGATCGCGTACACTGTGCAGGACGGCAGGTCCAACTACTTAGAAGGCGCTATGCTACTCGGCCTGTACCTTCTCATCTCCATAGCCTTCTATGTTGGCCCTGCCACGTAGTTTTCTATGCCGGCATGTACTATCATCTGCTTGCTGGCGGATCCCGCCCGGTATAATGGACAAGGCTCATGGGCCAAGAGATAACCTCGCAAGCTTATTATGAGACTAGTAGGGACGAGGCGTGCCGTTCATGCTTGGTATCAGTCGGCGGCTTGCGGTCAGAAAGAGTCTGTTGACGGCCCGTTATGTGCCCGGTGCTTCAGTAGCTGGCGTCGCTAGTGAGTAGATTTAAATGGAAACCGACCCTTGACAGTCCTCGACACCCTCCACGACGGCGCCTTATCTCTGCACCTCTCTCGCTTCCAGTTAGGAGGTTGATTGACCACCGACGACT
>NW_026849969.1:0-1054 GCF_030869305.1 Colletotrichum tamarilloi
GCCAATAAACATCGTAGTATTCGACATCTGAGTTATTTTACATCTGAGCACAGCTAGAAACAGGGCTATGCATATGCTTAACGACGGTACATCTGCCCTTGCCCGAAGGAAACGTAAGACCAATTTTGGAATGAACTGAAAAATGAAAATATGAAAGACCAGCTCCCGACAACGTCTTCCGAGCCATCATTCCGTCTTGCGACGTAGTCCATCTAGTAAATATTGGTAGACGCCGCACAAAACGCAAGATACGACCAGCCACCAGCCGGTGACGGTTATAGTAGCTATCGACGTTGCAGACCATTGACCCCCGTGTACCGTGTATATGTTTAAGATGGTCGACAGAAACCCGATGAGCGAGTTGACCAACGTCGGACTACAGCTTTGTGAGTGTCGACGCGCGCGAAACCTGGTCAAGCACGGCGTCTTACATGATGATGTGTTGATGCACCCAGACGTAGTTCGCACGCCACTTGAACCACAGCCACGCCAAGCCGATGGATGCGACGCCCGAAAGCACAGAGGCCAGAGCAATCAGACAGTCGTTGACCCAGTATGACACCGTCTGCCCGACCTTGCCCATGCTTTCGAGAACTTGCGACCTCTTCAGCGAGGCGAACGTGGAAGGAAACACAATGTAGCCTGCCAACAATAGCCACGAGAAGATCTTGGCCAGCAGAGACCACCACCAGTCTATCTCTTTGTCGTTTTCCAGCAACATCTGATCATATCTAGAGACGGCATAGGTCTTGAAATGCTCCTCGCTATCGTACGCGGGAGGGGTAGCGTCGTCGTCTTTCATGCCCGTCAACTACGGCGCGTAATGCCGTGAGAGTGCTGAAGAACAGATCAAAGAAAAGGCAAGGCGAATGATAGAAGTAATAAGGAGCGAAATGAAGCTCCCTTGTTCAGAAGAAAAGGGAAGAGAGAAACGCATGGAGCCTTCGTGTGATCCAAAGAAGGAAAGAAAAAAGAAAAAACAGAAAGGGGAGCGAAGCGCCTCAAGAGTTCACAAGGGCTCCGACCTGCGCCGTCAGACTTTCTCTCCTAACCA
>NW_026849970.1:0-1053 GCF_030869305.1 Colletotrichum tamarilloi
CTTTCCATCTACGTCTCCCCTACCTCCGATTCACAGTCGAAGAGCGCTTCCTCCGACCGAATTTGCGTGACGGGATCATCCCAATCCACCTCCTCTGTCGTCAACAACGCCAGCTTTCGCAATCGCTCTTGTGCGTCGCTCAGAACACGGAGCTGGTGATCAAGTCTCTGGATGCTCGAGTTGATGCGATCGATGACAAGTCGCAGTCCGGCTGTCGTGGTCTTCGGGGACACCGGATCGGGAACCCGGTTGCCACCGCGGGGATTTTCCATGGTCGACCCTGCGGCATCGCAGCCGACGAGAGCCGTAAGCTCGCCTCTCGTCCGACTTTTAGATCGCACCTTTTCGGGAGAGATTCCGAGACGCGCAAGGGTCTCCTCCAACGTCTGCTGGCTGACCACCACAGGAGGATCATCCGGTACGTCCGACTGACAAGAGTCCGTGTCGAGACGCACGAGCTGCCTGATGTCATGAAGTGGTCTGCCCGCCAGCCCCGTCAGTCCGGACACGAAGACGATCGTGATATTCAGGGACACAACACCACGGACGCTCATGCTGATCATGTACAGGCGTACTGACGCCTGAGAATGGGCTATGAACGACGAGATGACGTGTAGAGAATTGCCGCGGGACGATGGCTGAAACGATATCTTCTGAGGCACTGGGATTATATACTACGATGGCAACACTACATTTGACAAAGTCACTCATGAATGGAAAGGCAGCCATTATGCTACTTATCTAAATGAAGTACTTAGCTTGCCCGAAATGAGCTTTGAGCGGTCGAAATTTCACTGGTTGTTTTGGCTCTCTGTACGATCCAAGTTGGCTACTTCCGTCCCTTATCCGCCGTCTCTCATCTGGTGTTGTATGCAAAAGGCGCTCGGTTTGACTGGGAAAGAAAGCCGTACATCACCCGCCGAAAACCCTCAGCATCTCGATCCCTCTTCTACAGTACAGTCTGCGCGAGAGCGAGCGTAGTCATAATCAGACACAGTGACAAATCTGCGATAGATGCTCCATAAATGTCCCCTTTGCTCGCTTCAACTCCAA
>NW_026849971.1:0-1053 GCF_030869305.1 Colletotrichum tamarilloi
CAAGAAATTGGCATATGGTGGAAAGCCGTGAAACTGGAAGACGTTGGTGGCCTCATTCGGATCCGCAGTGACGTGAGCTTCAGTGTACTGCAGCGATTCTAGTCGAGCGTGCTAATTCAGAGCTTTCAGGGTTTGAAACTGCGTGAGCTTGTCGTCGACGACACAATAGTCTTGCAAGAAATGTACTGGGGCCTCCCGCATCTCTCGTCCGTGTGCAGCCGATTCGAAGACATTTGTGGTGCGGAACCAAGCAATCACATGTCCGTAGTGTCCTGTAACGATCCACAGACCACAGCGTACTCACTTTGTTGGAATTGGGAGATTCTGATGCTCCATGCGCACCGTGTCGGAGAGAGTCTCGACTTTTATCAGGCTTTACGGACGATGGATGAAGCTGCGATGTGGCTTTACATGCCACTTCACGAAGGCGAAGTACTGACGCAAATTTGGAAATTCGAGGGCGAGCTGAGGACTGCAATTGGCTTACTAGTATGTGTTGATCCGTTCATGTTCCATGTTGAAGTCTGCTCACAATGCACAGCTCGTAACGGATCAAGGACATTCCACCTTTCTAGGAGTGCAGCCACGGCCAAACTGGGGCCGATCTAAGTGGACACTTCTTGACCTGCCTAGCAAGGCCACAAGTCACATTTACGCTGAGACGACGACTTGTGGCGTGCGAAGACTAGGATTCCAATCACCTCGGCCTAGATATCGAGATCGGAGACCAGCAGTCGAGTGGCCAACCCCATATCCTCTCTCTCGTCATGGCGAGTATTACGCCTGGAACAGAGCTAGGCTTAAGCACGTGGTTGAGATTGTCCCGTGCAATCGCCAACGCATGGGCAAACCAATCATTATTGGACTTCTCCTTCGCTATGCCGACGGAACCTCAGCTTGTGTCGGTCAAATCAGACTTGACTGCTTACAAAGAGCTATGACTGTCGACCCGACTTCTACGCTGTGGTTAGGGTTCTGGTTGACTGGCGACGGGCCTTGCATAGGGAGCGCCATCTTGGCCAAAGAACAACCAGTCGTACCAGCTTGCGAAAC
>NW_026849972.1:0-1051 GCF_030869305.1 Colletotrichum tamarilloi
GTCGCCCCACTCGAAGCGGTTCCTGATCCAAAGCCCGATCTGGTCCTGAGTCCAATGTGGATCCGGCAGGAAGTGGCTCGCTGGAGTTCGATCCGCCCTGGCCCTGCGTTAATCGACCACAAACAACAACCCCCCCCCCTGCGGTCTCGACCACCCACCATGGCCCAGGCCGAGCCGCCTCTGGGCCGAGAACGATGCCCCATGGCGCCTGCGCACACAACACTCGAGGACTGGTCTGGATGGTCGGGAAACAGATTTGCCAAGTTCCGTTAGCTGCTGCTGTACAGTACTGTAAGTCTAGGGTGCGTTCTATGTTCTCAGAGGCTGGAGCAGCATATTCTGATCACATCCTGGATGCACCCGACAGCTTCGTCGTTCCAGTCACTGTGCTTCTCGACGGGCCCGTCTTGCCATCTTCCCAGCTACGCCTACCATTCCTGCGACCATTCCTACCAAGCCCACTTCTGAGTCCAGTGCCTCTGTCGAAAACAACCTCCCTTCGTTCAGACATCTTTCTACCGTGCACACTTTGCGTTCGTGGCTTCTTCACGCTATGACCACGTTTTGGCTCATCATTCTCCTCTGCAGCACAGTCAATGCTCTACATGTCACTATACGCATCTTGGAGAGGAAGATTAGAAGCTCGAGATGCCATTGACACGCGCAGCTTGGCTGCGACGAGCCAGCGTTGAACGCGAGAGCCTTGGACCAGCGAGGTTCAGGATCAGCGAGGTTCAGGATCATCGAGATGGCATGATTCTGCATTGGCTAGCACGGGATTCCGTAGAGGGAAGAGAACACCACACTGCAATTGGCCGTAGTCAAATTCCTGCCAACGACGACTATCCACCTCTCGGAACGGATCGAGGTCTGCTATTGTGCGCCGGCAGCTTTGGCTGCTATCAGGAGACACTCCGCGAGGGCGGTAAACGACTTGACTGGTGTCTGTTGCAGTTCAAGCATTCCGACAGGTTTTCGACAATAGTCGTCATCCTGGACGACTGTGCGGTATGGGTTGCGCTGTCCCTCAGATGGTCGAGAATGAGCCAAG
>NW_026849973.1:0-1048 GCF_030869305.1 Colletotrichum tamarilloi
ACAGCTCCTGTCGCACTGTACATTGCCTCTAACTTAGGGCAAGGAGAGAGACGCTGCCGTTGAAAGCTATGCATGGACGCCTTCAAACACGGCCCAGAGCTCACTTCTCCACGCGCTTTCGCATGTCACATTCGCTCCATATGTTTCTTGCAATGTACCTTGCGAACGGGTCGCCATGGCGATCTCCGGCAGGTTTTGTCTTTTTCAACGGGAAGAAGATCCGCTTCTGGAGAGCAATGTACAGTGTGAGCGCGACTGTGAGCTTTGGCGTCCGCACAGTGCCACAGGGATCAGAGCCGAATCGTACGCCTCTGGTAGTAACGAAGGTCAGCTGATCTAACTTGACTTCTGCGAGATAAGGAGAAATTTTGACTGCGACGTCTTGCTGGCTGACGACCGAACGGTCGATCTGTTCATCGCCGGCGGTCATTGTGGCCATCAGAGTCGCGGGTATGTTCTGTTTCTGATCCGACAGACAGAGCCTAATAACTCTCCATATCGTGGCGTCAATCGGGCAGCCACTTTTCCTACAGCAGGAATCTGCACCAAAAGCCACAAAGAGGCGTTTGAAGCAGTGAGTAAATCGGTCTTTGTGGTTTTGACTGGGTTGCGGAAAGCAAATTGTGGATGCTTGGCGTCCTCAGCTGCTGACGTGTGAGGAAGGGTCGTTCCGAACTTGGCCAGAGGCGGGTCCTGCGCGACGTTCGGGTATTTGCGCCGTCATAACACATGCAGCCGCCGTCCTCGGAGCAGTCCTCGGAGCAAAATGCGTGCTCCTTATACGATGCTTTTTACTGGGGAGACAAAATCTTTCACGATTGACAAATGCAAGGTTCCCCGTCTTTTCACAGAAGAACAGATTCAAAGTGTCGAAGTAGACTAACATGCTGCAGCCACCACAATCATGCAACGACTGCAGGGCGTGTACTTCCCAATCCTACTCGCATGCGTTACTCTCAGCATGACCGCCATGACCGTGCTATCAAAAGCCACTCCGACGAACACATCAATGACGGCTGCATTTGCAGGCTTCTTTCTCTCTGCATCT
>NW_026849974.1:0-1046 GCF_030869305.1 Colletotrichum tamarilloi
GCTGAGACCACTAATGGCTGCGTTGTGGAACACCAGCCAACAGGAACAAAGCACCACACCTATCAAAGCCATGCGGATTGCCCAGTTTCGAGAAGCAGCCAAGGTCGTAGACCTTACCTCGAACGGCATTCTTCCCTTTTTTCCACGATGCTTCAAACCGTGGGATTATGAGGGCCTGTACGTTCCCTCCTGGGACGAGTCAGCAGATAGCTCGCCAGAGAACTTCTCAAGCTCGTCAGAGTCCAGCTCACAAGATGGATGGGAAGAGGAAATATAAATGGACACAAGTAATGGTCTCCATGGTAGGCGTGGTGGAGCTTTTTGTCCTGTCATCTGCGAGCAATAGCAAATCTCAGACCTGACGCTTGATCAATGATTGTTACGACCCGCGAAAGACCATGTGTTATTCGCTGTGGTTGTGTTGTCGACCAACCAGCTTGCACGACTCGATGACTCTTGCCTTGCCCAAGCAAGCTTCAAACGGCGTCACAACAGGATGAGGTTGTATCAGCTAGCCCAGAATCTCGTTTGTTTCATACCATATTGCCTATCACGCAGGTGCTCTCGAATACGCGTGACTTGCCTCCTTTTTTATTCACCCTTTGTCTGTGCAAACAATTAAGTTGTGCAACCCATTATAAGCCAAGATTGTAGAGGGCTGAAAACAAGTTTGCCTTCGTTCTGGAAACTGCATGGCGACGCATTATCCGCCACGACCTACCCATATGTACCAGGAAAGGTCGTAGCTTACTCCGTCAGGAAAAGGCAAGCAAGGTTGGCCGCAAGCAAAGATTGACGACTCGCAAAGCCTGGGGCATACAGTACGTCACCTCGTACTAGGTCCTAGATCTCTCTCGAGTAAACCCCACAATCATCCGCCAATGACACCAACTTAAAGAGAATCATCTACCCAATTCACCTCCATCCAGGCCCGCCAGCCTCTCTCGCCATATCCTGATGTTCCCGACGAAAACGACAATTGTTGCCGACGCAGCCTTGACACTCGAACCAGGCATCACTCACCCGGCCGGTAGTATCTGATCTGA
>NW_026849975.1:0-1041 GCF_030869305.1 Colletotrichum tamarilloi
TCGGCTGTTCCCGCAAGGCATGCTGTAGCAAGCGTTGTCTCGTGCCTGCCGACCCTCAATCCCGGTCCAGTCGACGCCGAAGTCCCTTGTGTGGGGAATCGGTCGCTCATAGAATTCGGAGTTCCTAGTTTACAAGCTCACTGATGTTTCCTAGAGCATCGACTGTGAGCTACGTGACCCGTGTTCCCTCATCGTCTTGTCAGCAATCAGAAACTCGCGAACAAAACTGGGAATATGTCGCTGCGCCACAGACGTGGCGCTGCCTATTACTGCCGTACCATACCGCCTACCATAAGACCTGCCCGTCTTGTCCGGTATCTTGACACGACTCCTTAAGGTGTCACACTAAGACGAAACAAGCCACTTCCTTCCTTGTGTATCCTCCACTGACTTCCTCGCTTTGCGACAGATTATGATGTTAGCGGCGACCCTAGGCGCGATTATACCCTCGTCCCTGCCATTCTGCGTTTGGGTCGGAACCGACATCGGACAAGTCGAGATTCGTGAGCTCTAGTTTCGCATCTAGGCTCGCCTTGGGAGCAACAAATGGATTCCGAGGCCTAGACCGATCCGTTGGGTGGCTGATTGGTCTGTGCGATCGGAGCCAGGTCCGGACTTGCGCACATGTGGCCCGTGGCCGGGGAAGGAGCCTCGACTGGCTGGCCACAGCGACTTTGCAGGGCCATCGGGGCTGTGTGACACCAAAAGCCGAAAGCGCCCTCCAACTTGACGATCAGCGCTCCGCTTCCTTCACCTGACGCCACTGTCCCCGAGACACCACGAGTCCCTACACGAGTCTCTACGATGTGCCGCTGGCATCCCGAGTTCGCAATTGCAGATTCCGGTTCGCTTGAACCGACAACTAGTAGTGAAAGATAAAGTCGACGTCTACCAGCAGGCAACCTATCGCGAACGAACTGTCGTATGGCCGAGTAACAAAGCTTCCTTCCGAGTCCAATGCAGCCGATCACATCTACTTGGTAGCATGCTTTCACCCGCGGTGGTGAATCTAGAATCTTGATCGTTCATTGACGTTATTAG
>NW_026849976.1:0-1039 GCF_030869305.1 Colletotrichum tamarilloi
TCTATATGTCCGCGGCAAACGGAATCGGCAGATAGCTCCAGAAAGCTGCTGAACATGATAATAGTGACGACGCTTTCGCGATCCACTAACGTCGGTCCTCGCGGACTCTGCTGCCTGCCGCTGAGACGGATCTTGAGGAATCTACGGCCCAGGCACAGCGAACCCGATGCGCGGTTCCATCACAAGAAACCAAATTCTCCAGGGCTCATGATCGAAGTGGCTTGTTTGCAGAGTGGCAACACTTCTGGGAAGCTGGCCTGAGAATGAACACATGACCGAAACGGCGACCTTAAAGTTGTGATCGGGCCTGACTTGAAACATGATGCTCGACCATCGACAGGATCCGTGAAGGAAGGTTGCGATTTGGAAGATTTGTTAGATGAGCGATGTCAATTCAGTGCAATGCACCTAGGGTACATTGATAAAAGAGTGATTGTTATGCTTGATTGAGGAATTCCTCCCTTCCCGGTAGAAGCGGGGTTATGCCTCATCTCATCTACCCGTTCTCACCCGTTCTTACAATTTGTATTTATGCAGATAAGCAAAATTCAGATGCCTTTCATCCGAGTAGTGGTGTGCCAGGTATATAGTAACAAGTGACAAAACAGAGGCAGCTTACACTATTCACGCTTTTTCGAAGGCCGGACTTTGGTCTATGTGAACGGCTAAAAGCATGTCCTATTCCTCTACTCAAGTACTTCGTAACAAAACGTTTGTGTTATCTTTGATGTATCTACGGCGACGCTGAACCTGGGGTTTGGCAGAACGGCGGACCTTCTCGGCCAAGCAGAAGGATCACAGCTGGTCAGGGAAAAAGCGTTTGGGTGGTGACTTTGGACCTCAGCTGGTGACGAAAACAATAACGGTCTTTCATTGTCGCCAGCCTTTTTCTAAATCCTGCTACGTAGGAAATGAAGGAACTTTCCTAGTTGAGAGTGTCTTCCTAGGCCTATGTCGCAAGCATCGCTTTCTGCGTGCTGAAGAACGCCACTCATCCAAGTAAAGGGAACTTGACACTGAGGACAACAGTAGTCGAAAT
>NW_026849977.1:0-1034 GCF_030869305.1 Colletotrichum tamarilloi
TCGTAAACAATGCTCTCGAGACTGGGCAGCGGCGTTTTGTGTGGGATCAAACGGTCAACCGGCTTCATCGTTCCGTTCACGCCCAGGCTCCTTGTCTCGAGGCTTGGCCTCGGCATAGTTGACCATGAATCTTGCGACATGTGCAGAAACTCGAGATTGCCGTCTTGTACTGATGCATGGCTTGAGGGGATCAACCTTTTGCAGGCAGGTAGCGAGCCTATGGTAGTGCTGTCGACATCGGACGCATTCGGCAGCCCACCACCACAACCGGCTTTCAGCTGCAACAACGCCTTTGCTACGCGGCATCTATCAGAATTGTGCCAATTTTCGTCGTCTCTGTAGATGGCGCTCCATGGCTCTTGGAAGCTTCTGAACGTATTTTTCACATTCACTTCGTCTTGTGTGTGTCCTCCCACCTCACCGCTACAACACTCGTAAACGCCTGAAAACGTAAGCTTTGTGCGTGATACACGCAGCGCCACGTTCACGAACCTCGCTGATTGTTACCAGAGATGGACGAAGGCTCGATGGATGCCATGGCGTCCGCGCGCGGGTCCATTGTCCGTCGGTGAGGCCTCGAATTCGGGAGCATCGAAAGCCGTTTTGGTACACACCTACGCGACGAATGGGCGGTGTCTCAAGCTTCTCGAGAGCTTGTCGTTCAGCCTGGTGAAACAGTCAACTCATAGTAACGAGGTTCAAAGAGAGGCCTTTTGACTACGACAAGTCTTACGATGTAAAATTCCAGACACGATACCAATATTGAAGAAAGCCGTTTGGTGTCAGCGAGTCGATAAGGGGTTCAATTCTGCATATGCCAGGCCAATTGGAAACTGGACGTCGTAACAAAGCCTGACCGACAACAGCCATCTCACATCATCTGCCTCTCAAGGCTCGCTCGGGGCATGGGGAAAAGCCCCGAGGCAGCGGATCATTCAGCCGCCATTGGAGAAAGCTTCCTGGCGGCCCATACACGGTGTTTGTTCTGCACTGTGCACATTGGTTAAAAACCAGGAGATCTTTAACAGAAGCAA
>NW_026849978.1:0-1034 GCF_030869305.1 Colletotrichum tamarilloi
TCGTAAACAATGCTCTCGAGACTGGGCAGCGGCGTTTTGTGTGGGATCAAACGGTCAACCGGCTTCATCGTTCCGTTCACGCCCAGGCTCCTTGTCTCGAGGCTTGGCCTCGGCATAGTTGACCATGGAGCTTGCGACATGTGTAGAAACTCGAGATTGCCGTCTTGTACTGATGCATGGCTTGAGGGAAACAACCTTTTGCAGGCAGGTAGCGAGCCTATGGCAGTCCTCTCGACATCGGACGCTTCCGGCAGCCCACCACCACAACCGGCTTTCAGCTGCAACAACGCCTTTGCTACGCGGCATCTATCAGGATTGTGCCAATTTTCGTCGTCTCTGTGGATGGCGCTCCATGGCTCTTGGTAGCTTCTGAACGTATTTTTCATATTCACTTCGTCTTGTGTGTGTCCTCCCACCTCACCGCTACAACACTCGTAAACGCCTAAAAACGTAAGCTTTGTGCGTGATACCCGCAGCGCCACGTTCAAGAACCTCGCTAATTGTTACTAGAGATGGACGAAGGCTCGATGGATGCCATGGCGTCCGCGCGCGGGTCCATTGTCCGTCGGTGAGGCCTCGAATTCGGGAGCATCGAAAGCCGTTTTGGTACACACCTACGCGACGGATGGGCGGTGTCTCAAGTTTCTCGAGAGCTTGTCGTTCAGCCTGGTGAAACAGTCAACTCATAGTAACGTGGTTCAAAGAGAGGCCTTTTGACTACGACAAGTCTTACGATGTAAAATTCCAGACACGATACCAAAATTGAAGAAAGCCGTTTGGTGCCAGCGAGTCGATAAGGGGTTCAATTCTGCATATCCCAGGCCAATTGGAAACTGGACGTCGTAACAAAGCCTGACCGACAACAGCCATCTCACATCATCTGCCTCTCAAGGCTCGCTCGGGGCAAGGGGAAAAGCCCCGAGGCAGCGGATCATTCAGCCGCCATTGGAGAAAGCTTCCTGGCGGCCCATACACGGTGTTTGTTCTGCACTGTGCACATTGGTTAAAAACCAGGAGATCTTTAACAGAAGCAA
>NW_026849979.1:0-1031 GCF_030869305.1 Colletotrichum tamarilloi
GGAGTTTAAGAACCTCACAGCTGAGCAACATGTCGCCGACTTCTTGATGCAGCGGAGGCAATTCACCATCACTTTACATGAAGGCCTGCCTGGCTATTCAGCTTCCGCCAAGCGCCTTGCGTCCGGCGAGGAGCAAAAAGCTGGCAAGCGACGAAGACGGGAGGGGGGAGAGGCAGAAGTCGTTCTGACCACGGCCACAGACGTAACACGCAGATCAAATGACGCTGCCGTTGCCGATGGTGCCAAATGCCTCAGTCTCGCCATTCCAACCTCGCGGAAGATTGCTCGAACGGGCGGTACACCACTTCTTGACCTCTCGGATGGAGGAGTTGCCGTCGTCCGTTCTAAGCAGGTCAAGGACGACGAGGTCAGTCATCTGCCTCTGGGTAGAGGGGCTGGCGGGGTTTCTAGGTGCGGCAATCAGACCACCTACAGACTTCATCGGCTTGAGCGAATTGCTGATACGCTGTCAGCCAGTCTCTTCACTGGCCGCCACTCGGCGTTATCGGAAAAGGTTGTGGCGAAGGTGATCAGGTACAAAGGCAAGACGTCCGAAGACCTGATAAAATGCGCGTCGATCTGGAAACGGGAAAAGTCATTCCTGGAAAAGCTACATCACGTATGTTTTTGCCCCGAAAACGACCAGTATATCGGTCCTCTACTAAAGACGAATAGCCAAACATAGTCACCCTGAAGGCCTTCGACGGCCGCGTCTTTGCCATGCTTGTTGAGCGGCTTCCCCCGTCCCTCCACCGCGGGTTTACTTCACCGTTCAAGGCTAGCGACGCGCAAAGGATACTCCATGGCACGTCATCCGCCCTCGCCTACCTTGCGGACCAGCGGGTCATCCACAATGACATTAAACCAGCCAATATCGCCTATTCGCCTGAGCGCGGCGCTGTTCTTCTCGATTTTGGACTAGCTACGACGATGGATGAGAAGGAGCTGCCCGGTGGTACCCCTTGGTATGTCCCGCCTGACCTTATTGTACAACGAACACGAGGGACCCCGGGCGACGTATGGGCCTTGGG
>NW_026849980.1:0-1030 GCF_030869305.1 Colletotrichum tamarilloi
TGCGTGCGGAATCCTCTCCGTCGCCGTTCACGACGACCACTAACCAGGGCCGCACCGACGATGTGGACGGCGTACTCAGGTTCAGCCACGACGCAAGACGCTGGGCGACGACCTCTACGCCGCCGATGTCGTCGGCAAAGAAACACACAGCATCAGCAAACGGGAGAAGCATGCGATTGTAGATATGATCGCCAGCTTCTACCGTCGTGGGCGGCATGGTAGACGGCATGGTGGACGGCATGGTGGACGGCATGGTGGACGGCATGGTGGACGAGGTGTTTCCACCGTGAGAGATCGACAGTGGCCTTGCTACGACTTCATGGCAGAGCGTGGATTTCCTCGGCCTCCCGAGCCGCTTATGGGGCGGAACGTCGGCATCGGCAATCAGCGTCGGCCTTGCGCCAGACGCGCCGACAGGAGCCTTGTTAAGATGGATCTCGCCGTGGCCCCGGGTTGTGTTGGGCCTGGTGATGTCCACACCGAGTCTTTGCAGGGCAACCCGCTTGGCCGCGTTTCCAATCATCACGAGGATACTCGGGTATTGGCTATCCGGGCGTGGCAGACTGTCCAGCAGTCTCTGGGCACGATCCGAGCTTTCGACGAAGTACGCCTGGTCTTTGGTGGCCACGCGCAGCCAGCCAGTGTGTTTACAACGGGTCATGTTGCGCACTGGATGAGGGTCGTCAGCTGCACCGGGCAGACGAGGCGCGTGTCTGTCTTATAGGCGGTGGCAGAGAGCAACCTGAAAGCCAAAATGGGCGGGGTGAGTAGACTCTAGGCCCGATACCATGAATAAATCTATGCTCGTCTGCGATCCCTTCTCAATGCTCTAAAGCCATTTTCGTCCTATTATTCGTTCAAAGTCAAACTTAGGTCCAGCTAGCTTATACAGAGGGAGCGAGTTGTGTACATGGAGTGCAGGAGCCGGTTCAGTAGGCGGGCCAACAGTGTCCGCTCGGGCAGCGGCTCCTTACTCTGTGTCCCACGCCTGCTCCTGGATTACGCTGACACAGCTTTCTCGAAACACTCC
>NW_026849981.1:0-1029 GCF_030869305.1 Colletotrichum tamarilloi
TTTTGGATTTGGTGCGTTTAAAAAACTTGTATTTCCCTCGGGCTTGCCCTTGAGCACTGGTTTCTCAGATGTGATGGAGCTTCACAGAGGATGGAACAACGCTTGCAGGGCCTGGAAAAGGGAAATGTAGTCACTCAATCAAGACTTTTGCGGTGCCGCCGTCAACATCCTTCTGAACAGTAGATAAGTCGATCTGGGTAGTCATTTAACATTCAATGGGTTGAACAAAACGAACAGCCTTCACCCCACCTGATATCGCACGATGGATGCAGTATACCAATACGAGAGATCTAATTGCGCACCAAGAGAAAATACCTCGCACCTCTCATTGGACCAAGCCAAAGAACGCGTCCACCCTACATAGTATCAATCACTTCCCCCTCTTGCGTGAGCTTCTGGTCTTCGTGGTCGCTGGAAAGCGGCAAGTGGGTCTAGCAAAACCGGTCCCATACGTATACACCGAGGAAGAAGATGAAAAAGGCTGCAAGGTGGTCACAGCCGGCGCCATGTGAACTGGTTGCGCTGACGGGGATCGCTGAGGTCGTGTGCGCCGTCGGTCTATGGTAGGTCCACGACGGTTGAACATCACCACCAGACGTCGCTGTAACAAGACTGATCGCGGTGCTGATGCTCGATGTATTGTGGTCGATAGTAGTGTTCCAGAATCTATGGGAGGATTCCAGCCTGTTGGGAAGTGCAGTAGTATGAGCTGCAGTCGTATGAGCTGCAGTCGAGGTTGACACGTCCCCTTCCGAGGCACAAGTGCATATTTGAGGAAGCTCAGTCACCGTGCTTGAGGGCGACTGAACGGTACCGACTGTAGGGGGAGTAGTGTACAGATTGGCAAACGCCCAGATCTCCATGGTGACGTTCAGTGTGTGACTTGGTGCGACGTATACGCAAGGCTGCAAAGGGACTCATGGACCATCCTGTTATATACAGCATTCGTGACCTGACGCCAAAACTGGCTGTCGACCTACTATTGGCTTACTACGAGGGCTTATCTACCTCAAGAGTTAAAGCTGATGA
>NW_026849982.1:0-1028 GCF_030869305.1 Colletotrichum tamarilloi
ACGGGGCCGGCTTGATGATGAACAGGGTCCACATAGCGGCCATGAACACGCTGGGCCGGCACCAATACTGAGTGAGCTTGGGCCATCCTCTGTCAGCCAGTTTGTCGACTACACATGCCTTGGCTCCAAGTCAACGGCGCGCACACTTCGTCAGTGGTCCAGTGCGATGTGCGAGCTAGGGGAAAGGGTAAGATGCACCACTTCGTTCCAACGACAATCGCTCAGGACGCCGGAGCACAGTTCCCTTCCGCAACCAAACAATCAAACGGTCCCGACAGACTGGTAACGAACATGACGGGCACGCTCGAGGTCGGGTTCTGTGTCCTGAAGCGCGATCACGGTATGACGCCGCCGGCGCGTCGCACCGTATTAAAGGCAAAGGCGTCGCCGTGGTGGTATGGAACCTGCTCGTGGTGTGCACACCGGTCTTTCATCGTTGTGAATAATCGCCCGTCATTCTGAACACCCTCGATCCTTTTCGCTCAAACTGACGTCATGTTTCCCCCTCGGCAACGGCCTCGGCGACTTGGCCAATCACAACGTCTACAACAGATGCAGCAGAATCCGGTCCGGCATCATGAAGTCAACCCGACGACACAAGCGGTCCGGGCTCTACAACGGCGCAGAGGGCCTTCCCGCAAAATCCAAGGCCGACAAGAGATGGACCCCTCAAAGCCATGGGTGGACCAGGCGTCGGCAAGTCCAGACGATTCCACTACTTCGCAGAACCGTGACCGGCACGAGGTTCAAACTGTAGTGTATGTGGCTACCCGGAGACTTCAACCTGACGCAAGGCAAACAAGAGGCTAACATGTCCAGCCCCCCGTCTTTGATGGGGGTTTTACAACAGGTTTTCGATCAGCTAGATTATGCTATCGTGGCGATTGACACCGCTGCCGACAACATAGAAAAGAAAGACGCGAGGCAGCTCAAAACAACTAAATGGCTGTGAGTGGATCTATTCCATCTTCCTAGCACAGGGGACTGACATGGTGCGAAGGGTGGACAACGTAGATTGGGAAGTAAAC
>NW_026849983.1:0-1020 GCF_030869305.1 Colletotrichum tamarilloi
CAGTCCAGATCCAGCACCCCGGTCGCTCCACACTTTCGTCGCCTAGTCTGGACTTGGTCTAGACCCCGCCCGCCAAAAGACAACCGCCGGCCGTTTGCTCCTCTGGAAGCCGCAAATGTGATGTTTTCCGCCAACCCCTGCCACAACGCTCACCAAGCGATTCTCCAAGATGCAAAAATGCTTCTTTCCCCAAAGGCACACAGTGGGGCCTTGATGCCATTGCACGCTGAGCAACATGCCTTTTATCAAGTTGCAAACTTGCAGCAGAGGAGAGGATGTCGATGAAAGTTTCAGTAGGGAGGTCTCTTTCCACTTGGAATCGGGAGTTTTCTTGGTGGGCTGGGCTCCCAGCCCCACCCCACCACTGAGATGATGTTGATCGTGTTGACGCTGCCATATAGTATTGATCATATGTTGCTTCCTCTTGGCAACACACTTCATCTTTTTGGACTTGATCCACACAGGCTGGGCCCATAGTCGTTCTTACTGTGTACATGCGACCACGATCAGATGTGCGAAAATGAATGCTGTGAAAGCCAGTTATGGATGCTTTGGAGTAGCTCTCAATTACGCGTTGCCACTCGCACTGTCGTTCGCCATCCCGGTCCATATTTTCGTTTGCAAACCGGTCGCTATAGCCATGACCAGAGGTTTGTGGAGACCCATCACAGCAGGCTTCGGCTTCTCGAACATTGAGAATGTTTGTGAAAGAGGCAGCGACATGTGCACAAAACTGTATGGCGGTGCCGTTGATAAACTTCCAACGATCCCGGGCAACGGCTTCTGCATTTTATTCCGTCGATGATCATTCCAACGATGCCAGTCCACGGTTTCTGCGTTTCCTATGTGTTCCGTCGAGCGGACATTCTCGACGGTGGCGAAAACGGACTCTACATTTCATTTGATTTCCGTTGATGACCATTCCAACGGTACCGCCGAGATGCTGTTCCTCGAGCGATGTGGGCGGCGAAATTCGGACCCTGCAACCTCCTCGTGGTGCCGCCTGGGAACCTGTCCTTT
>NW_026849984.1:0-1014 GCF_030869305.1 Colletotrichum tamarilloi
CTGGGAGACCGCATGCTCACTGCAGGCTGGTGGACGTGTAAGAAGAAAGGTGTGGTTCTCCGGAGCCTTGCAGTAGTCTGGATGAATACATCAGCTTTGTTAGCTTTGTCGAGAAGTCACGAGAAGATAAGGCCAAATTTGACCATGATGAAGGATGCTGGGCGTTCAAATTGGAAGTCTAGGTGGAAATGGCCCCTGAATGACAAGTCGTAGAACACCTAGGTCAAACATGCAACAGATCACATGTCTCTGAATTTGGAGAGGTGGGACACTAGCGTACTGTACATGACTGGAGCCAACTCGACTATATCAATGTGCTGGCCGTAACACAATGGTATCCTACAGGTGGCTTTATCCCTCGTGGAGTAATCGGATTGACTTTTGCCAGAATCGTTCTGTGCTTGGAGATGCCAGGACGTCCATGGCTCAGCTGTCAGGCCTCCCATTGCACAGACGTTTCCGACGGCGGACTAGAACCCACACCTATGCTCGTCCACATGGGAGCAAACGCTGTCGGGGCGCATGATGGCAATATGTCGTTCACGTCTGTCCAACAAAATTGTCGTCGGCCACAGAGGCAGCTGCAGTAGGGCCAGTGGAGGTTGCGCCCACTATCCAGGTTCCAAGCCCATAGCGGATCATGCATGTGCTCCAAGCCATCTTGCGTCGAAGTCATCGGCACCGGCGTTGGATAATAGGTAGAGGTTCCGCTTTCAGGCTGGCTGCTCTCGGACGACGTGAAGCCGCCGTCAAATGACCAAAACCCATCGTCGCCGCAATCACTTCCGGACACATTTTTGTTCGAGTCATCCTGCAAAGTGGGCGCGCAAGACGGAGGAGGTAATGCGACACTGATCTTCCATTTGTATGACCCCTCTGCCTGTTTCCTGCGACTCGCCCGGCGATCCGTTCGGGGCTTACGCGTTGGTTGGAACTCCGTCAACCCTGCCTCCGCGAGCTGCCAGAGGGAGCCTTTCCGTTCCACTCGTTGGAAGGCCTGTGCAACACAGATTA
>NW_026849985.1:0-1008 GCF_030869305.1 Colletotrichum tamarilloi
TCTGTGCTCTCAGGCGTCGCATCCATCGGCTTGGCGTGGCTGTGGTTCAAGTGGCGTGCGAACTACGTCTGGGTGCATCAACACATCATCATGTAAGACGCCGTGCTTGACCAGGTTCCGCGCGCGTCGACACTCACAAAGCTGTAGTCCGACGTTGGTCAACTCGCTCATCGGGTTTCTGTCGACCATCTTAAACATATACACGGTACACGGGGGTCAATGGTCTGCGACGTCGATAGCTACCACAACCGTCACCGGCTGGTGGCTGGTCGTATCTTGCGTTTTGTGCGGCGTCTACCAATATTTACTAGATGGACTACGTCGCAAGACGGAATGATGGCTCGGAAGACGTTGTCGGGAGCTGGTCTTTCAATTTCTTTTTCCCAGTTCATTCGAAAATTGGTGTTATGTTTCCTTCGAGAAAGAGCAGATGTACAGTCATTTGGCGCATGCATAGCATTGTTTCTAGCCGTGCTCAGATGTAAAATAACTCAGATGTTGAATACTACGATGTTTATTGGCTTCGCCTGGAATACTGTACGTACAAGCGGATCCCTACATCTCTGTTACTCTTCTCTGCGGCACAACATTGGATTCTACCCAACTTGGCTCTGCCTACATCGAAACATTGCATTCCCCTGTGAAATGATATTGTACATACGAGTATCATGCTGAAAGCGCCTGTCTTTATGACAGTAGGCGATCGTCAAATGTGCGATGGCGTTTGAAACATCTGTCCATGCAGCCCACATGGCGGAGGGCAACGCTACAAGCTGCGTCGTGGAGCCAGACTAGTCGTCGACTGTGTGAAGCAACAACATCTCGTTCCAGAGCTCGACTCTTCCCGTGAACGTTGCATAACGCCAAAATCTGCTCTCCACGGGTATACTTATACACCATCAAACACTTGCGAAGATGCCAGATCGTTTGTAGAACACATCAAAGCAAGCGTGATGAAATCCAACAGAAAGACCCAGATCGCCATCTTTTCCAATGGTTACAACGCCT
>NW_026849986.1:0-1000 GCF_030869305.1 Colletotrichum tamarilloi
GCCGATCAAGCTGTGTCTTCCCTGTTGCAGGCGTCTGATGATATAGCCTCAATACGCGGCAGTTACGGGGAGAGAGTTTAGCGGCGGCAAGCTCCACGTACCTGGCTGTCAGGTAAGGATGATCCGCCACGTGAGAACACGACCGTTTTGCTCACGACAGTAGTAGCCGACGCACTCTCCACAATGGAGTCACAGAAGTGGAACGCATGACGCTACAGGAGTTCGCGAAAAGGCCTTCACCTTCTTCAACTCTCTGATCTCTTTCCGCACAGACACATAAGCCGTTTTTGATGCTTACACAGTGTATGTCAAACCCTGGCTTGCAGATGTACATGCCAAACACAATACACGTCATTCGACGACCGACCCACACACTTGGGCACGCTCTCCATCTCCAATAACAGAGGTTAGGTAATCCAGAACTGGCTTTCCAATCCACTTAGAATCCCTACTGGTGATGACATCGAAGCCAATGTTTGCTCCGAACCATGGATGGAGCACCCCTGTCAACTTAAGGTTTTTCTGGGCTAAGTACTCCCGTACTAAGCCAGACTGTGTTGGTGCCAAGATATCAAACGTCCGTGCGGAAAGAGAGAAGTGTGTTGCATATGAGATGAATCCCTTTTCGCTGACCCCTGTATCGTTAGGAGTTGGCAGAACCGAGAATGGGTTTTCCGTCATCGTTTACATAGCATATCCCACATTTCAAGCTTCCTCCGTCGATCAAGAATAAAAGACCTAAGACCTGAACAGGAACACGACATCTCTCACATCATGCAATCAAACGTGATCTAGTGTCAGACGGCACCATATGTCATGTCACGTTCTGGGGCCCCTCCTGTCATGAGGTCTTCGGACAGACGCATCTTGACCATTTCCTACAGTACATAGTTTATAATTCAGTGCTTGTTTGTGCTACGCTAAGCTGGGATGCTAGCTCACCCGATCTCACGACCACTCTCATAACACCATTCGAGCTGACACGATCACAATCAATGCC